>NC_060124.1:529775693-530078723 GCF_021461395.2 Schistocerca americana
TCATTATATATATATATATATATATATATATATATATATATATATATATATATATAAATTCTTGATATCTATTTTGACAGATTTCCTTTTTCTGACAGACACACGCCCAGATTCTCCGCTCCTATTAACATCTCAAAACTCTGGCATCTCTCTCCCCACATCCACCACTGATGGCGGCTCACCTACAACTGCCCAACGCTACGCGCTGTTCGCATACAACTGCCCAACACTACACTAGCGAATAATCCAACAATGAGTCCAACCAGCCACAGACTGCACTCCGTGCAGTCAGCGATTATAATACAGAGCGCTACGTGGCGCCACCAACATAAAAACCTAAACAGCCTACTTACAAATTATGGACGCTAGAAAATGAAGGACCGAGTGCAGAAATCGGAAAATTCCCAACACATTGTTCAGTTTCAGTTCAGTAGTGGGGTGACAGCAAAGGTTTCAGCCAGAAACATTTGCGCCGTGTGTGAAGATAACGTCTCTGGACAAAGCGCGGCAAGAAAATGGTTTTCTTGTTTTAAGGAGGATCGTTTTGACGTTGGTGACTCTCCATGTTCAGGAAGACCTTTGGGGTTTGATGAAGATCGTTTAAACACATTAATCCATAACGATCAACGTCAGTGTACTCGAGAGCTGGCAAAAGCGGTGAACTGTAATCATTTCAACAGCGTGTGATATTTTCATGAAATGCGGAAGGTTCAAACGTCGGGCATATGGATACTGCATGCTCAAAGCCAAAATCACAAGAATCTGTGGGTGGCCACATGTACATCTCTGCTTGCTCGTCATCAATTGGCTCGTGAACAACACAGACCATTCCTGTCCTGTATCGTTACTGGTGACGAGAAACAATGTCTTTATGCTAACGTGAGGAAAAGAAAGGAATGGTTGAGCCCACACGAAAGCAGCAACTCCCCATATAAAGACAAGTGCGCATCTACGAAAGATATTAGGCATCTGGTGGAACCGCGACGGTTTGGTGTACTACGAAATACTTCACCAAGGTGTACCCATCACTGATGACATATACGAGGGGCGTTCGAAAAGTCCGTGAGATGGCACCACCGGCGCGTATCGATTTCATGTTCTGTTAGTAGCATCTTTGGAAAGAAGGCACACCAAGTTTCAGCCATATTGGTCTATTTCATTGTGTTTGGCATTCGTGTGAATCAAGGAAGTCGAGTGATTGTCAAAAAAATGGACGAAAAAGAATTTCGTGTGGTGATTAAACATTACTTTATGAAAGGCAAAACACCTCAGGAGACTAAAGAGAAGATTGATAAACATTACGGTGACTCTGCACCTTCGATTACAACAGTTTATAAGTGGTTTCAAAATTTTCGGAGTGGCCATATGGTCACAAGTGATGCTGAACGTTCTGGACGCCCTGTGGAGGCTACAACTCCAGAAATCATTGATAAAATCCATGATATGGTGATGGATGACAGAAGAGTAAAGGTGCGTGAGGTTGCTAGTGCTGTGGGCATCTCGAATGAATTGGTGCATAATATTTTACATAAACATTTGGACATGAGAAAGCTATCCGCAAGATGGGTTCCGCGATTGCTCACACTTGACCAAACATGGAACCGTGTGAAGTGTTGCAAGGATGATTTGCAGCTGTTCAGGAAGAATCTGCAGGACTTTAAGCGTCGTTTCGTCACTGTGGATGAAGCATGGATACATTACTATACACCTGAGACCAAAAAACAATCTAAACCATGGGTTACCAAAAGAGAATCTGCACCAATAAAGGTGAAGACCAGTCGGCCGGAAAGGTTATGCCGACTGTCTTTTGGGATTCGCAAGGTATAATCCTCATCTACTATCTGGAAAAGGGTAAAACTATGACAGGTGCATGTTATTCATCGTTATTGGACAGTTTGAAAAACGCCGGCGATTGGACCGCAAAAAAGTCCTTTTCCATCACGACAATGCACCAGGACACACCTCAGCAGTTGTGTTGGCAAAATTAATGTAAACAGGATTCCAACTAGTTTCACATCCTCTATATTCTCCAGAGTTGGCTCCCTCGGCCTACTATTTGTTCCCCAATTTGAAGAAATGGCTGGCGGGACAAAGATTTTATTCAAATGAGGAGATGATTGCAGCAACTAATAGCTATTTTGCAGACTTGGACAATTACGAGTACAAGGGATCAACAAATTACAACAGCGGTGGACGAAGTGTATAAGTCTAAAAGGAGTCTATGTCGAAAAATAAGACATAAGTAGTTTTTATTTTTGGATGGACTTTTCAAACGCCCCTCGTAGTGTCAACATTTCAAATGGTTCAAATGGCTCTGAGCACTATGGGACTTAACATCTGAGGTCATCAGTCCCCTAGAACTTAGAACTACTTAAACTTAATTAACCTAAGGACATCACACACATCCGTGCCCGAGGCAGGATTCGAACCTGCGACCGTAGCACTCGCGCGGTTCCGGACTGAAGCGTCTAGAACAGCTTGGCCACCGCGGCCGGCTGCCAACAATTGAGAGGTTTTGCAGACGCAGTCCAAGAACAACGACCAGGACGACTGCGTGAAGTGATGCCACTCCATGACAACACCTGCCCGCTTTCTGCCAGACTGTCAACAAACACTGTACAGGTGCTGGTTTGGGCAGTCTTTCCGCACTCACCTTATTCACCTAATATTGCGCCCTAAAATTGTCATGTTTTCCACTCTCTATGGAACAATCTTCAAGAAGTTACCTTTCCCGATGAATGCGCTCCGAACTCGGCTCAATGAGTTCTTCGCCTCAAAACCACGTGATTTCTACAGTCGCGGAATCGAATACTGAGGGGTCCAAAAAAAAAATATATGCACTGTTTAAAAGTCCATAAATGGCAAACTAATTGACGGAGTTGTCTCATATTTCGTAGTGTAATAGTTTGTAGTTCCGGCAATCGTCATTGCGTTGTTTTGATTTCTCTGATGACAGTCGCCAGACAGTCAGTGTTTTGTTCTTAGTTGCACCTAGTTACTCGAGTAAACATGGCTGGAGCAAGGCTTACATTCGACGAAAGGAAGTCAGTTTTGAAGTGGTATTGTAAGTACGAAAACATTAATGAGGTTCAACGGCAATGGCGAAATGAGTATCAAACAGAGCCACCGACACGTTTAACGATTCGTCGCATTCGAGACAAAGTTGAAGCCGAAGGCTGTGTTAAAGATGTTCACAAACAACGATCTGGGCGACCTGTAACAGTTGTAAGTCCAGCTAACTCCCGTCGTGTGTTACGACAATTCACTAGCTCACCACACAAGTCTGTGGCATAGTGTGCCAGTGAAACTGGAGTGAGTCGCTCAAGCGAATTTTGAATACAGCGATGTGGAAGTGCTACATTCGACGATTGCTAGACGCAATGAATGAGGACGACCCAGATCGTAGAATGGAGTACTGCGAGTGGTTTACTAACATGGTGCGCAACGATGAAGAGTTTGCAGAGATGAATGAGTGGTCTGATGAGGTACAGTTCAAACTCAATGGTACAGTAAATCGCCACAATTGCGTCTACTGGGCCGCCGAAAATCCGAACGTCCATGTAGGCAAAGCCTTGAATTTGCCAGGAGTAAATGTGTGGTGTGGGTTATCTTACCGGGGCTTCATTGGACCATTCTTCTTTGACGACACAGTAACCGGTGAGGTGTACCTTCAGAAGCTCCAGACATCCATTTTACCTGCCATCCGAGACTTGTGTGGAGACGTAAGAGTTTACTTTCAACAAGGTGGTGACCCAGCCCACTACCAAAATCGTGTTAGGGCGTATCTCGACGAAAATCTACGAGGAAGATGGATAGGCCGTAGAGGTGCTGTGCAGTATCCACGACGTTCCCCAGACCTAATTCCTCTGGACTTTTACCTGTGGGGAACACTAAAGGACGTCGTTTATCGACAAAAGCCACGCACACTGGATGAACTTCGAGAATCCATCGTACATTCATGTGCAAATATCCAACTGAACACGTTGCAGTCAGTAGTTCGTGCTGCAGTTCGGCGGCATCGTTTGTGTGTGGATGTTAATGGTGACCATTTCGAACACCTACAGCGATATCTTTAAGTTGGACTTTAAGCTACAATTTCACCAAAAATGAGACAAATGCGTCAATTAGTTTGTAAGTTACGGACTTTGAAACAGTGGATACATTTTTTTGGACCCCCCTGTAGTTACTCCAGCGTTGTCATACTGCTGTGAACAGAGAAAGAGAATATATTATTGATGACTAAAGTCTCTGTTATGTGCATCTGTTGTGTTTATCAAACTTATGGATAAACGCTACGTACAGGGTGTTTCAAAAATGACCGGTATATTTGAAACGTCAATAAAAACTAAACGAGCAGCGATAGAAATACACCGTTTGTTGCAATATGCTTGGGACAACAGTACATTTTCAGGCGGACAAACTTTCGAAATTACAGTAGTTACAATTTTCAACAACAGATGGCGCTGCAAGTGATGTGAAAGGTATAGAAGACAACGCAGTCTGTGGGTGCGCCATTCTGTACGTCGTCTTTCTGCTGTAAGCGTGTGCTGTTCACAACGTGCAAGTGTGCTGTGGACAACATGGTTTATTCCTTAGAACAGAGGATTTTTCTGGTGTTGGAATTCCACCGCCTAGAACACAGTGTTGTTGCAACAAGACGAAGTTTTCAACGCAGGTTTAATGTAACCAAAGGACCGAAAAGCGATACAATAAAGGTTCTGTTTGAAGAATTTCAACGGACTGGGAACGTGACGGATGAACGTGCTGGAAAGGTAGGGCGACCGAGTATGGCAACCACAGAGGGCAACGCGCAGCTAGTGCAGCAGGTGATCCAACAGCGGCCTCGGGTTTCCGTTCGCCGTGTTGCAGCTGCGGTCCAAATGACGCCAACGTCCACGTATCGCCTCATGCGCCAGAGTTTACACCTCTATCCATACAAAATTCAAACGCGGCAACCCCTCAGCGCCGCTACCATTGCTGCACGAGAGACATTCGCTAACGATATAGTGCACAGGATTGATGACGGCGATATGCATGTGGGCAGCATTTAGTTTACTGACGAAGCTTATTTTTACCTGGACCGCTTCGTCAATAAACAGAACTGGCGCATATGGGGAACCGAAAAGCCCCATGTTGCAGTCCCATCGTCCCTGCATCCTCAAAAAGTACTGGTCTGGGCCGCCATTTCTTCCAAAGGAATCATTGGCCCATTTTTCAGATCCGAAACGATTACTGCATCACGCTATCTGGACATTCTTCGTGAATTTGTGGCGGTACAAACTGCCTTAGACGACACTGCGAACACCTCGTGGTTTATGCAAGATGGTGCCCGGCCACATCGCACAACCGACGTCTTTAATTTCCTGAATGAATATTTCGATGATCGTGTGATTGCTTTGGGCTATCCGAAACATACAGGAGGCGGCGTGGATTGGCCTCCCTATTAGCCAGACATGAACCCCTGTGACTTCTTTCTGTGGGGACACTTGAAAGACCAGGTGTACCGCCAGAATCCAGAAACAATTGAACAGCTGAAGCAGTACATCTCATCTGCATGTGAAGCCATTCCGCCAGACACGTTGTCAAAGGTTTCGGGTAATTTCATTCAGAGACTACGCCATATTATTGCTACGCATGGTGGATATGTGGAAAATATCGTACTATAGAGTTTCCCAGACCGCAGCGCCATCTGTTGTTGACAATTGTAACTACTGTAATTTCGAAAGTTTGTCTGCCTGAAAATGTACTGTTGTCCCAAGCATATTGCAACAAACGGTGTATTTCTATCGCTGCTCGTTTAGTTTTTATTACCGTTTCAAATATACCGGTCATTTTTGAAACACCCTGTACATATGCACCAGCCTAATAGTGCACTGCGGTACTGCAAGGAGCGCTAAACAACGTGTATAACGGATCTTTTACGTTGGGATAAATTTATTTTATTTTTTGTTAGATGTTTTCGTTAAATAGCTGAATAAATTGTAATTAGGAATAATTTAACTAAGCAGAGTAGAAAAGATAAAGTCAAAGAGATGTTCATTGGGCGGACATTGTCGTAATGTAACGTCATTGCGTTGTTCGGTTGTTAAAACAAGTCGTTTGTGTTCCGTTCTGCTGTTCGGTCGTGCGCGTATCTGAAAGGAATTGATTCGGGGACTAGAATAAACTTTCACTTAATAGTTACGATTGTTCCGACAAAAGGGGTTAACGTCAGTGTTAATTTGAATTGTGGGTGACAGGATTAGTTTTGACAGATACGTGAAAACGGACGTAACGAAAGTTGTTCGCATATCATCCTTGAACGTGACTTTTTATTTAATTAGCGATTGCGGGCTCATTAAAAGCTATTATCTCATGATTAGGATGAATCCCTCTTTCCTCCTAGATAGTGATCATTCATTAACATTTACGTCATAAGAAAAATGATTATTAATAAAAGTGATGTTAAATGACAATTACGTGATATTCCGTTAGTGTGGAACCGACGTAATATCCCTGAAATGACATTGATATATAATTTGCGTGAGATGATGGCATGAGATGTCTTAGAGGAATTGGAGATTTTCAAGCATCTCACTCGTCATGAGGACCTCATTCTCAACGAACAGCTGCAGCTGCGAAATAAAAACTTTTTTGACTGTATAAAGCCATTGCTTGATCTTTGATTCAGATTTCCTCATACAGTTTACCGAAATTTTGTTTTCCTGTCACATCTTTGCTGTTTCCTTGTACGTCATAACTAACGTTTTTACGTTACATGTATCTCTATTTAAAGCAGATAAATATGTTAACTTCATCCTGTTATTATTAATGCTTAAGTTATGCCTGAATCAGCTGCATCACAATTCATGTGTCTAATTTTGTATGTACAGTAGCCCAGTTGTTTCTGCGGCTACTAGATGGCGCTCGTAGCAACACCATGTTTACTTGCCCACACTTTCCAAAGTGGGCACCTCAGTCTTGTTGCAACCCTTGTCCACAGTACGAGCAGCCCTTAGCGGCTCGCCATCTGACAAGTGTTCATGACGTCGCCATTCCAGCTGAGCTCTTTTTAAATATGTGACTTGTAAGTACTGCATCTTTTCGAGTCAGTACAAACTTTAATTTTATTAATGTCTTATATACCAATTATGTTTTAGAACAGTTGGTTTAATTCTGAAGACGACGCTCATAGTAGCGTCGAAACCAGGTCAATTTTGACTTAATATTTGTGACCGAGGGCTTATTTGTTACAATATAACTCTGACACGGTCACTGAACCATAGCAGCTATGTTCAAAGTTTTATTATTCCTATCATACTGTATGTAATTACTTCAAAATGATCTGCATGTTTATGCGTTTTAAATGTATTTACTGAACAAATTTTTTTTTTTTTTTTTTTTTTTTTTTTTTTTTTTTTTGGTCATCAGTCTACTGACTGGTTTGATGCGGCCCGCCACGAATTCCGTTCCTGTGCTAACCTCTTCATCTCAGAGTAGCACTTGCAACCTACGTCCTCAATTATTTGCTTGACGTATTCCAATCTCTGTCTTCCTCTACAGTTTTTGCCCTCTACAGCTCCCTCTAACCATGGAAGTCATTCCCTCATGTCTTAGCAGATGTCCTATCATCCTGTCCCTTCTCCTTATCAGTGTTTTCCACGTATTCCTTTCCTCTCCGATTCTGCATAGAACTGGACAAATAATAAACAATATTATCGCACAAAAAGCCTGTAGTTTATCAAAAAAGAAAAAAAAGGACAGCAAAGTCCATGTCTGCGTCCCGGTGATTAATAACGTCGTTTCACGAGCCACCGGTCACCATTCGTCTTGGAGGAGAGACATTACAAATGTCTTTGCCGAGTGGAGAGTTACTCGAGGCGAGGAAGTGAGCCCGCAGCCGCTGCCGCCCCCGCCCGCCACGACCGGAGGCGGAAGGCCGTCCTCTTCTGCTCCATTTGCCGCCATCTCCGCTGCCGCCCCCGGCGGAGGCGGCCCTCTGCTAATTAGCCTCCGCTTGCAGTGCGCCCCCGCCCCCCACCCCCCACCCCCGCACTGACAAAAGCTCAGACAGGGCGCACTTCCTTTCTCCACTGCCCGAGCAGCCGAGGAGAAGGAGGGCGGCGGAAAGAATGCGACCGTGACGGAGATGCAGCTGGTCTTACCTACCGGATCGGGGCGTCTCTCGTTGAGTGCGCTCTCAGTCACTTAATTGCCCCTGCCCGTCCCCATCTTTTGTTCCCTGGACTGCTCTTATTGGTGTTTGTGCACTTTGCTGCTTGTGTACGGTTATGCAGCTATTTCACGCTTCAGTTCCCACGTAGAAGAACTGTAGTCCATTGGTTGTGTTTCGATTTACTTCCGAGCACGACTTGCAGGCTCGGGCGTAGGGTTCGGTTCTTGGGTTGGGAAGGGAGGAGGAGCTGACATTTTGATACTATCTCCACCTGCTCCCAACCCTAACCATCGCCCACAAAAATGTTACTTGAAGTCGCTCCCTCATTTAACGTGGCACAGCTTCTATTCTAATGCACTGCTCTCAAGAACTTAAGGACGAGACAGATTAAGTAACATAATATTTTAACTACTCTGTGAAAGTGCGGTAGCATGTTGTCAGAGTTCTCCTAGTCGAGCACAGAAAGCTGATCGTCACATGGCTTGACGTGAGCGTGACTGTAACGCCAAATGGGGCTGGCCCCGCAAGACGAGGCAGTTGGACGAATGGAAAAAAGCTGCTTATCAATTAACAAGTAGTTAAGGTGAACTGTGGTGTTATTTTTCATTACAACCTGACCTGGAGACAACATTTATGTTTTTTTCTCCTTTATTGTGATTTCATTCCCCTGCCCCATATGGGCAGGAGAGGGCTGTCAGCGGCACAATCCGCCGCTCTTCAGCCGAGTGACATGACAACTTAAAATAAGAATAAAATGTTACATACATAAGGCGATAAAGGAGAACTTAAAACAGAATAATGGGAGAAAATGGAGGCAAATAATAGACTAACACAGGGACGTTCATGGAGGACAGTTAGAAAAAAAAATTCACCAGAAAGTTAAAAAACACAGTTGGCGATCCTTCAAAACTCAGAGAAGACACTGAATGGACATGCACAAGTGATTTCAAATGTTGACGAATCATTGGAAAACTGCAAGACAGATGAAGTGTGAAAAGTGTAGCCCAGGAGTCTGGTATTGCTCACACCATTGCTTAAAGCCATCGGCACAGGGACCGTGCTATCGAACGTTGACGTTAAGCGTGCCAAGTTCAACGTGCTGCTGCACCCTCAGGAACGATGTGACTTGTGCATACGGTACGTGCGCCCCAACGTGGTATACGCGATCGCAACGCGCTCCAGCGGCAGTTGCGGGATGTTTCTAGTTCGTAAATCACATTGTTTACTCAATGGGCACGCGTAAAATTCCCACATTAGCTCTATTAAAACGGACATTTCCTCCATCGTCCACGAAAAGGAAAGTACCATGTCCAATCAATATGGACACAGGCTTATAAAAGTTCCAATACAAACAGTGCGGTACAAATTTGGCATACTTCTCCACATAAGATAAACATTATTTCATCATTCCCACATTTTAGTAAAAATCCCATGGTCAGTCTTATTTAATCAGTGTTCCTAGGAGGACGACGGTTCAATCTCGCGTCCGGCCATCCTGATTTAGGTTTTCCGTGATTTCCCTAAATCGCTCCAGACAAATGCCGGGATGGTTCCTTTGAAAGGGCACGGCCGACTTCCTTACCCGTCCTGCCCTAATCCGATGAGACCGATGACCTCGCTGTCTGGTTTCTTCCCACAAACAACCCAACCCAACCCAACCCAAGTGTTCTTACTCAGTAGCAGGATCTTTGCAACATGTGAATTACGAAGCGTAAAAGAAAAAGGAGCAAAATATGTTTATACAAGTAGCGCTAGCTGTCCTTTAGGTTAAGCCAATCGAACAAAGTCACCCCTCAGAAAAAGGCGAACTTACACTTACATAACATCAAATAGCATAGTATATACGTATATTGAATCAATAATAAAGTATCAGGACACAATAAAAACGCGAATGTTAGGAAAAAAATTTGGAAGTGGCAAAACGCGATCCACCGCCCCATGAAACAACTCTACAGCGGGCACTGACGCTATTTATTACGCTGCACCGATAACAGGCTCCTAATTTCTAATCATAGTCTGTTACCTCCTGCAGAAAACCTTAATCGTAGATATGTCACTAATTGAAATTTAATTATAACAAATTGTACCAAGATCAATGCGTTTTGGGTGGATCTTCAGTGTGTCGCTGGCTTCAAATAGCCTACTCTCATAATACGCAAGTTACAATAATTCTTTTGCCACGAATATGATATTTCTCATTATTTTATTGGAACGAATCACACAGTTAACAACGGGTTTTCCAGTGATTCTCAATTTGCTGGTGCTCAGAAACGGCATATATACCGGGTGATCAAAAAGTCAGTATAAATTTGAAAACTGAATAAATCACGGAATAATGTAGATAGAGAGGTACAAATTGACACACATGCTTCGAATGACATGGGGTTTTATTAGAACCAAAAAATACAAAAGTTCAAAAAATATCCGACAGATGGCGCTTCATCTGACCAGAACAGCAATAATTAGCATAACAAAGTAAGACAAAGCAAAGATGACGTTCTTTACAGGAAATGCTCAATATGTCCACCATCATTCCTCAACAATAGCTGTAGTCGAGGAATAATGTTGTGAACAGCACTGTAAAGCATGTCCGGAGTTATGGTGAGGCATTGGCGTCCGATGTTGTCTTTCAGCATCCCTAGAGATGTCGGTCGATCATGATACACTTGCGACTTCAGGTAATCCCAAAGCCAATAATCGCACAGACTGAGGTCTGGGGATCTGGGAGGCCAAGCATGACGAAAGTGGCGGCTGAGCACACGATCATCACCAAACGACGCGCGCAAGAGATCTTTCACGCGTCTAGCAATACTTTGTTCTTTTTTTTTTTTTTGGTTCTAATAAAACTCCATGTAATTCCAAGCATGTGCGTCAATTATTACCTCTCTATCTACATTATTCCGTGGTTTATTAAGTTTTCAAATTTATACTGACTTTTTGATCACCCGGTACATATAGGCTTGAAATGTATGCCAATATGGCATCTCACAACTCTGTACTGAAGGGAGACGGCGTGCACGTGACGTAGGTGGCGTTGTGCCATCTCATTGGTCAACGCTCAGACGCACGCTCAGAATATCCGACATGCCAGATATTGCTCTGCACGTTGGGAAAGACTCCCGAACGTGCTATTCCACGCTATGACGTCAGAAACTCGGCACGCTCAACGCTCAACGTTCGGATGCACGGTCCGTGTGGCGACGGCTTTATCGTGCATGGGGAGTTTTCTGAACTATAGGCAGTGCTGCCCAAAGAGGAGGAGGTGGTCCACCACGGTCAACTGCAGCAGTAGGTGACCGATACATTGTGCAACAGACAAGAGGCGACCCACGTCAAACAGCTGTTTTAACTGCAACCACATTTAACAGCACCGCAAAGGCATGCAGTCACACACTCCACAGAGGCACGCCGACTGTATGGGGGTGGTCTCCTTCCCGACGACCAGGGCGTTGTGTTTCGTTGACACCCGCACATCGGCGGCATCGTTTTCCACGGTGTCAAGAGCATAGGGACAGGACCAACGAGCAGTGGGGTTACATGCACTTCTCAGACAGGAGTTTCAGTCTCAGTAGTGATTCTGGATGCATCCTCATATTGTGGACGGCAGGAACTCGTAGTGCGTCTAGGAAAATTTCCGGAAATAATCGTTTTGGTGGTCCGCGTTACGGTGCGAGGAAGAGTAATGCTGAATGGCATACTGACCTCGAGATCCTTGAACACAGTACACTCGCCCACTTCTTGTGACTCCGAACCGATTCCGCATGTGGTTCTCTTCAGGGGTGCATTCGACCCTGACTTCTTTTCTATCGACGACAATGGGTGACCACATCGAACAGAGTAGGTTGAGGAGCTCTTGGAACGAGAGGATATTTAGCGAATGGACTGCCCTGTCAGTTGTCCCGACTTAAATCCCACTCAGCACGTGTGGTATGGTTTAGGAAGACGTACCACAGCACTTCCACATACACCAGCGATCATCCAGTGTTTGTCAATCGGTGTGGTGGAGAATGGAACGCCCTCCACAAGATCTCCGTTGCAGAGCACGTATTGCCGTCCGTACTGATCACGCACCTATCAAGAACCGTGTCCCACCTTTATAAATGTCCAGGCGAACATCGTAAATCGTGGTTACTTCACTGTAATTATTGGCTTTGAATAAAAGTGCCATTTCTGTTCGTCTCATTGACTATTTGTTCCTGTTATCTTACGTACTATGCTGTAGCAGTTCTTTCTATGTATGGTCCAAATTTCATCGAGCTATGTTTCTTGACAGTTACACATCACACGAAACTTACTTTCGATCTTACGTTTTGCAGATCAGTGTAATAATAATAACAACAAAATATAGAAAATATTTTAACACAATAGGAATAATAATAATTTGTTTACATTACTGCTTACTGCTTTGCTTTAAGGTTAACATCCAAGAAATTGCAGTTCAGGGACATACTGTTTTTGTAAAGCATTCGTCCAGAAATTTAAAAACTATGTGTAACATACAACTGATTCAAAGGCGATAATAAGAGAATCTCACAACATGATCAGTGTTGTTACCTGCTGTTGTTGCTGCAATTGTGAGTCGGAACAATGATCTAATGCAGGACTGTACCCTAGTCTGTTCTGTACAAACGTGAATAACTACTGAAACCTACATGCAGTAGTAGGTGTTTACTGTTTTTAAGCCTCGGTCACCCTCTACAATTTTCATCCCCCCCCCCCCCCTCGCCCCCCTGCTTCCACTCACAGACATTTCCATCCAGTACCAAATAAACTATTCACGATGCCTCAGGTAGTGTCCTATCAACTGATCTCTTCTTTTGGTCCAGTTGAGGCAGATATTTATTTCCCCACTCCTGTTCAGTACTGCACTTGTTAGTTATTCGATCTACCTACCTTATATTGTGAATTCTTTTGTAACACCACATTTCAGATGCCTCTATTCTTTTCTTGTCTTAACTGCTTATGTCCACGTCTCACTTTCATACACTTCAGACAAAAAACGTTCAGAAAAGGCTTCGTAACACTTAAGTTTACACTGAGATGGCTTAGCGATATTCAGACGGTAGTATACAGATGACGGTAGTTTCACGTGCACAACCTATAAAAGCCCAGGGCACTGACGAAGCTATAGTCAGGTGATTCATGTGAAAAGGTTTCACAGACTCTGAATGCGGATGATAGTTGGAGCTAGATGCAAGGGACTTTCCATATCAGAAATCGTTAGGGGATTCAGTATTCCGATACCCACACTATCAGAGTGTGCCGAGAACACCAAATTTCCGGCATTACTTCTCACCAAAGACAACGCAGTAGCTCACGGCCTTCACTTAACGACCGAGAGCAGCGGCGTTTGTGTAGAGTTGTCAGTGCTAATATACAAGCAATATTCCTTGAAATAACCATAGAAATCAATGTAGGACCTACGACGAACGTATCCGTTACGCCAGTGCGGCGAAATTTGGCGTAAATGCGCCATGGCACCAGACGACCGACGCTAGTACTTCTCTTAATAGCACGACATCGCCTGCAGCACCTCTCCTGCGGTCGTGATCATATCGGTTGGATCCTAGATGATTCGAAAACCGTGGCCTGGTCGGATGAGCCACCAGTTTCAATAGATAAGAGCTGATGGCAGAGTCCGAGTGTGGCACACGCCCCACGAAGCAATGGACCCAAGTCATCAACAAGGCACTGAGCAAGCTGGTGATGGCTCCATAATGGTTTGGCCTGTGGTTCCATGGAATGATTGCATCCTCTGGTCCAACTGAAGCGATCATTGACAGGAAATGATTATGTTTGGCTACTTGGAGACTATTTGCAGCCATTCATGGACTTCATGTTCTAAACAACGATGGAATTTTTATGGATGACAGTGGACCATATCACCAGGCCACAGTTGTTCGCGATTGATTTGAAGAACGTTCTGGACAGTTCCAGCGAATGATTCGGCCACCCAGATCGCCCAACGTGAATCCCAGCGAACATTTATGGGAAATAATAATTAATACTGCAAATATTTTGTACTGATCAACTCTGTTCAATGTCAAGTATGTATTTTTCACTATGTAATGTCTTTGACCTATTGTAATGAAGTGGAAAGTTGTGTAACATGTTTTCTCTTCACCATTTCAATTCTTTGTATTAATTGGAGAAAAGTAGTATTTAATTATGGTTATGTTATTTTGACTTATTAATGTGTTTAAATTTTGGAATTTTATTGAATATGTTTTCTTGCAACTATGTATAAGCTGGTTCATACCTAGAGACTTGCATTGTATAAAATGAAAAGCAACAGTACTTCCCATCTGCAATGGAAGTGAATTGGCGCGCTAGGAAGAGGCGGATATGGCGCTCAGTCTGCGTGCCAAGTGAGAGAACACATGAGAGAACACAGTCAGTCGGCAGCTAGCTACTGGACATTCTGGTCTGAGCAGCAAGTGAGTGAACAGCTCAAGTGCCGAGGGTGGCATCCAGTACCTGGATTAATATGGAAAGGCCTCGGATGTGTGTATGGCTATAAAATGGTGCTCTATTAATGAAAAAGGCTCTAATGTTGGAAGTATCGTAGCCAAGAAGAAGGTAATAGAGCATATTACATCGAGAGGAAAGACCAGGTGGCCGCCATGTACTCGCCTCCAATATTGTGCCATCATTTTAGCAAATTTAAGAGGTCACATTTGTGTCAAAGTACCGGGTGATCAAAAAGTCAGTATAAATTTGAAAACTGAATAAATCACGGAATAATGTAGATAGAGAGGTACAAATTGACACACATGCTTCGAATGACATGGGGTTTTATTAAGAGCAAAAAAAAAAAAAAAAAAAAAAAAAAACAGACGTTCAAAAAATGTCCGACAGATGGCGCTTCATGTGATCAGAATAGCAATAATTAGCATAACAAAGCAACACAAAGCAAAGATGATGTTCTTTACAGGAAATGCTCAATATGTCCACCATCATTCCTCAACAATAGCTGTAGTCGAGGAATAATGTTGTGAACAGCACTGTAAAGCATGTCTGGAGCTATGGTCAGGCATTGGCGTTGGATGTTGTCTTTCAGCATCGCTAGAGATGTCAGTCGATCACGATACACTTGTGACTTCAGGTAACCCCAAAGCCAATAATCGCACGGACTGAGGTCTGGGGACCTGGGAGGCCAAGCATGACGAAAGTGGCGGCTGAGCACACGATCATCACCAAACGACGCGCGCAAGAGATCTTTCACGCGTCTAGCAATACTTTTTTTCGTTCTAATAAAACCCCAAGTCATTCCAAGCATGTGTGCCAATTTTTACCTCTCTATCTACATTATTCCATGGTTTATTGAGTTTTCAAATGTATACTGACTTTTTGATCACCCGGTATGAACCAGTACGTGTAAGTGTTGTTTGATTTGCAATAATAAGGCAAATTCTGTGAAACTTGTATTCGATCCTTGATTTGGTTCCTCTCGTGATACCTCTTAGGATCCACTCCACACAAATACTGACATCCGAGTATCCTGTGTGTTAAAATCTAGTGAAAATAAATGATTGATTATTTGTACAATTCTGAATACAAAAAGATGTCAAGAGATACTGTGGTTTCAATTGAAGATAAGGGAGGAAGTTAGCGTTGCATTTATGAAAACCTCCATAGTGATTGGTTTGCCTTATTACAAAGTGTTTGTGATTAAAAGATTAACTGCATTAAATTCTGTTAGTGAAAGTTACTGGTTGTGTTAATGGCAATAAGACAGCACATTGTTGTGAAGTTAGTTAGAGTGTAAATGGAGTCGAAGTCATACTTAAAATTATATAGAGAAAATTGCCAGGATTAACTGTTTTAAAAGCCATGCAAGGCGAGTGAAACTTGTGAAAAAGCAATACCTAAATTTGCATCTATCAAATCGTCTCAGAAAAGTATGTTTAGTTTGCTTTAGTGTAATGGTCAGTTTGAGAATCTCCACTTTAGTGTTGCTTAATAAGAAGAAACATTCTTGAATAATGAATGTATTAATTGCAGTTGAAGTAAATTTTGGGTTTTGTGTGCTTTGTGTAGTAAAACATTGTAAAGGTAGTTTGAGGGCCCCAACTAAGTCTTTGCCTATGAAAGATAAAGTTACAGTAATTATTTTTATTCATAAAAATAGAAATAAGATTGCTTCATAGTGAGCGTAAAAATCCTGTTGACAGTGATTTTTAATTATATTTGCATATATATATGAAAAGTAACTATTGAAACAGGACTATGTCCATGTCCATTTTTGGTCTGGTAGTGTCTTTCACAACATTTGATGATGAGATAATTTATATATGACAAAGTATTACTGCTGAGAAGAGAAGTGTCAATTGTTCCTGTGTGAACTTGCACATACTATTTATAACTGCTAGTAGAGTTTTATTGAACTTCTCTGGAAAAGAAGTAATTTTAGCTTTCCTTTACCTTACTTCAATACAGATTCTTTAAAAGTAATGATTCATATTACTATGCCTAATTAGGCTGGAGACCGTATTCTATATCATTTAAGTAAATGTGGTTACTTTAGATATTTTCCGAATTTCAATCTTTAAATTTCTAGTCTCTACTGTTATATTAAATTCAGGTTCGATTATCCAAATCCATTAGGTAACTCACGGTCAATTTACTTAAATCCTCCCAGAGGGTAAAATTTACTGCAACGTAATAGCATATTCGGTAATACACGTTGTGCCAGTATAACAAACGGCGCAGTTTAGTGTTGTATTTGGCTTTTCCCGTTACAGTACTATCTATTTTGCAGTAAGTGTTATAGACCAACTCGCGTACAAAATCCTGCGCTGATAACACTTTCGCAATTGTGGAAAGCTATAGAGGCAGCATAGCTCAACATTTCTGCAGGGGGCTTCCAACGATACGTAAAGTCCATGCCGCGTCGAGCTGCTGGATTACGCGAGGTAATAGGAGCTCAGACACGGTATTAGGAGGTATCTCACGGCTTTTGTCACCTGAGTGTGTATTCAGCGTTAATAAATTTATCTTCTTGACAAATGTTTACCTTGGTATCGCTAACCTGCATTTTATATCGCCTCTCCTTCAGCTATCATCAGTTATTTTACTGCCTTAACGATGCAACTCATCTACTGCTTTCGATGTCTCATCAAATTCCCTCAGCACTGCCTGATTTAATTCGTCCACATTCCATAATCCTTGTTATAATTTTCTTGGTTCTCACAATCTCTTTTCAAGACACTATACATTACGTTCAACCACTCTTCCAAATACTGTGCCATCTCCAACACTATTAAATACCTTAACTTTATCCATCTTAATTTTACTAATTTCCTGGATTCTGAAGGGCATGACGTCAGCAACTGTATGATTTATCAAATTATGAAATAAACAGCAAAAAAACTGTCGAAGTTACAATATTCATTTTCTTTATTGGTCACTACTTTCAAGCCCTAAGGTCATTATCAAATCATCCACTAAGCTATGCAATACCATCCATATGACTGTCGTAATGGGATGTATTGTATAGCTCAGTTGATGATATAATAGTGAGAAAATTAATATTGCAACTTCGATGGTTTTTTGCAATTTATTGCATAATTTGGTTAGCCATCCTTGCTAGCAGCGATGGTAGGACGATAGTCGATATATACCAGCAATAAATGAAACAACATCTATATTTTCATCTCTAATTTATTCCAGAGGCAACTGGGTTCGGCATTCTACTGTGTTGTGCTATTATTAGGCCCTATGAACTACGTTGTAACAACAATACAACAGCTGAAGTTGCATACAACTATGGGTAACAAACTTCACATTATATTATACAAAATTGAATTAAGGAACACGTAACTAAATTTCACATAGTACAATTTAAAAGTAGTATTGCACAAAAATAGCAACATCTGCAGGCTCCAAATATATTACTTACTAAAAGAAATAGAATAAGATGTTAATAAGAAAATTATTATCCTAAAAACTGAACCGATAAAAGCAGCGAATCATAAAAAGTAAACAGGCGGAAGTAACCAATAGGAAAACATGGTTATGTAGTTTCATGTAAGCATACGCTGTGCCGTTTAGACTACCATTGATGAATTAAGGGCCAGTAATTGCAGTACCAAGCATCCCGCACCAGACGTTAACTCTCCATAAATGTACTCCACGTTGATGTATACTTACATGTCTATTATCACTTAATGGGGGTTCCAGTTTCATCCCTCTCCCAAAAGAAATTTCTGCTCAACATACTTGTATTAATGTCCAGACTCTAAATGAGATGGATGTATATCGCTTTGCACAGTCGCTTCTCGCTAGTGACAGGCATTACCTGAAAGATGCACAATGTACAAGTAAATAAGAAACATCTGACATTCGAGAGCATTATAATTTAAAAATCTTACCATTCCTTGAAAAACCCGAGGACCTATGAAAATTAGAAAGGCAGAACCCTGGTTATTCGATTCATTTATACACACTGGTTGTTGATGATAGCAATCTAGAAGATGAAGCAGGTGACCATCAGCATGATGGAAAGAACAAATAAGTAAAGCACGAAGTAGATGGACCCCTCTACTTTTCATAATTAGCTGGTCACCACCCCAAACACGTAGAATTGTAGCTATCCTCTGAGGGTGAGAAGCAACAGTATGTGTAGATCAAAAGCATGTCCCACCCGCTATCCTCCCAACTACCAGAACATTGTGGCACACTGCATTCTTGCCATAGATGCCCCAAATCATTTGCCAGGAATGGATATCTTTAAAGGCACCCCTCTGATTGTTAGATCAGAAAGCGATACGTACACAAATGCTTACAAGTGATAAAAAGTTTTTAAAGTTGAAGAGCACCCGCCACCCAGAATGATGTCCTTTCATCATATATGGTGACTTCGAGTTGCTCCTTGCTTCTGTGACGAGTTGTGAAGACAATCACTTGTACTCCCGTACTACCTTCACGGAACAGGATGTAGCATAAATAGTTGCATGTCAGGTTGTATGCTCGAATGACTTCAGTCGTAACAGATTCGAATCAAACATAGTGGTTAATACTGTCAGATGATTGCTTGCTGAACTCGAAAAGCATGCATAGGAAGTTGAAGGGATTTATTGCAACAACAGTCCCATGGCTGAATCACAGGAGACTGATGCCTTGTACAAGCAGACAGCTGAGAGTCATATTTGTGGGCTGCTGTTGTATAGAGATGTGGAAACTCCACATAGAGACCATTGTCAACTAACAGGGATATTCTACATCACAGCTCACAACGCATGCAACTTGACGTAGTAACTACCATGACATATACCAGTTTTTTTCACAATTCGAGTTCAGCATTAGGATGATTTGGGCTTGAATGACGATAAGTATCATTCCTGAGACCATTGAGGAGTAAATTTATTTTCCCAAGAGGATCAATCAGAAAATATCTTTTCATTTATTGGATTTGCCTCACTTCATATTCAGGTCTCTTCAGCAACGTGCTGAGACAGTGCACCTGGAGCAGCATATTCCGATGATGCAAACTTTCAGCTTGCGATGAAGACTGCAGTGTTTCCATGCGAATACCAAGATTTGATGGAGGGACTCCATGAATTCGTATTACCTGATATAACCGCGTTGTCTTGTAAACTAATGGGCATTGCCATAACGGATGCAGAGCATAAGCAGGAGTTCGAGGCCTCTGATTTGGGAGGATATGCTAAGTAACACATGAATGCCAATATATACACCAGCTCGTGGACATTTTCGACAACTTCTCTGCTGTTTGCTGGGCACATACTATATGGATTCTGTCATCTATTAAGCTGCGCCAGGGCTTTCGTGGGATGAATGTTACATGGTGACTTTGCCGGAGTGTGCACAGTTATGCCAAGTCAAATAATTCATTGATAAGCGAGGAGAAGTACAAGCCATCTGACGACTGAAGTTACATGGATGTGGTGATTTAAGCTAGAGCCTTTAAACAGATGCAAACAGTCTGTAGCATGTGGATGGTTGCCTAAGGAGACACAAGGAAGAGATTGTAATGTAACAGCTTAAATTTGACTAAACATTTATTAAACTTTTTCGATTAAACAGTGACTATAGAAATCGATGCATAAAAGTATCGATGTTTTCGAACAATGTTAATTTTTTTGACATTTCCTGTGTTAAATTTCTTTGACAATCTGTTAAAAGAACATGAAATTGTAGATATTGTTTAAATAAACAAAAAGAATAATAATTAATGGTTTTATAATTATGACGATTGTAATATTCATACGTTAATTGAAAACGTGTAATACTTTTGACAAAGAAAATAAGAAAGGCAGGGATCCACACTGGGTTTTCGACCGACGATTTTGTAAATGACCTTGGCACTGAGCGGCAAAGAAAGGACGGAACGAAACGAAAAGACAGCAGTCGCAGGTAAGATAGGCTCGCGTGCATACGAAATAGTGTCAGGTTTCGCAGTGAAAGTTGGTGTGGTAACGACATTGGTGTCGAAAAAGTCGTATCCAGAAATTGTAATTTTTGGAAAGCAAGAGCATCCACCATTATCCTAAAATGGAATTTGAAGCCGATAAAATTCCAAAGAAAAAGGAAGGCGCAAGCACTGTGATAGTAATAAATTAATTCCACATCACTGTAGCTGCAAAGAGCCTGGCCAGTTACCATCCTGCAGTCTTCAACTACAGCAGCGCATCAACTACGATAAATAACGCAAGATTTCTTATGAAGTCGAAGTGAATAGAAGTGCAACGAGTATTACAGTCGTAAATTTCATCCCTAACTATTGAGTAGATTCGATTATAGAAACTTATCTGTTAAATTTATCATCCTAGTCACAAACTGAATGGTAATTTCCTTCTCACTGTGACTAAATATTTTTGAGTAAATCTGAACAGTCAAAAGATCATATAAAATACTTCCAGAATCACAGCGCCTCAAATGGTTTACTGTGTGATAAAATTCATAACTTAATGTAACTTATTGAGAAACCCACAAAATGGATTTACTTTCGTTTCAACTGTAACATATACTGACATCTGATCTAATTTTACTGCAATATATAGTGAATGAATTATCATATCTGAGGAATGTGCTATCATATAGCAGGATTTATGTCGAGCGAATGGGGATAAAGGCCTGCCGCACTGTGGCATTGACGTAAACTTTTGGTTGAACGGCAAGGGTTAGTTGTGCACATTGTGAACCGTCAACGTTGTCTGTTAAATCCGTATGTATTTGGTCTGTAAGGCAAATGCGTCATGCGAGCCGCGCATGCGCACTAGCACCTTAAAACGTACACGACTGAAGATGTACTCACGACCCTGAGGCTTTCACGGAGTCCAGAGGAGCAGCAGCGCAGTAGACTTAAGTGCCGTATCTTACAGATTGCAGCAACTATGTTACGTTTCACAGCATACAAAGAAAAATAACCAATAAAGCCGTAAAGTGTCGAAAGTTAGAGTGTTCATATGCTCCTGTGCTCTTACATAGAAGCCCCCACAGCCAAAAAGGCTTTTCTTTTCTGGGAAGACAGACAGAGACAGGCCACTAAGATGCTTGTTCTTGTGATGATAAGGAGGCAGCAGCTGGGCCGGCCGCTGTAGTCGAGCGGTTCTAGGAGCTTCAGTTCGGATCCGCGCTGCTGCTACGGTCGCAGGTTCGAATCCTGCCTCGGGCATGGATGTGTGTGATGTCCTTAGGTTAGTTATGTTTAAGTAGTTCTAAGTCTAGGGGACTAATGACCTCAGATGTTAAGTCCCACAGTGCTCAGAGCCATTTGAACCAATTTGAGCAGCAGCTGGGTCGAGTGCTGTGCCGCTGTAAAGCGGGACGATGCAGTGGCTTGTTTTTTCGTAGTCCCGCTAAAAACTGCTACTTTTGTTCTCAAAAAAAGCTTTCCTCCCACTAAAACATGAAAAAGTTGGATTACACGCGATTCTTGTACCTTAAAAATTTCAGGCGAATCAGCAAAAAGTGGATTCGGTAGATTGCGTAACAAACTTCATGATAGGCTTTCGGATGCTGGTGAGGTATGCAGGGTGGTCCATTGATCGTGACCAGGCCAAATATCTCACGAAATATGCGTGAAATGAAAAAACTACAAAGAACGAATCTCGTCTAGCTTGAAGGGAGAAACCAGATGGCGCTATGGTTGCCCGCTAGATGGCGCTTCCATAGGTCAAACGGATATCAACTGCGTTTTTTTTCTAAATAGGAACCCCATTTTTATTACATATTCATGTAGCACGTAAAAAAATATGAATGTTTTACTTGGACCACTTTTTTCGCTTTGTGATAGATGGCGCTGTAATAGTCACAAACATATGGCTCACAATTTTAGACGAACATTTGGTAACAGGTAGGTTTTTTAAATTAAAACGCAGAACGTAGGTACAGTCATGCACAAAAGTATCCGAACGATCTGAATTGCATTTCGCCTGATTCGCATGCAACCCACATAAAGCAGCTGTCTAGCAGGTCCTCTAATCGCTCCTTGGTACAGTCGTTTGATTATTGAAAATGGTTCCAACAAGTCACCACTAGAAAACATTACTCTGTATCGCAATAACTCAAGATGTAAAGTAATACTACGATACTACAAATATCAGAGAACACCTTATCACAGGTAAGACTGTCCTTAAGGCTTGTAAGCTCACATTTATTACAATAAATGACAGTCCTGAAATGTTACCACTCTCATTACTACGTCAGATAGGTAATGCACGTAGTAAGTTCGTCGTATTCATGATTTCCTCTTCAAAGTAACATACCGTACTTATTATTTAAGACAAAATGACAGTAAAAACTTAAGTTATTCACGAGCAGCTAGTTGAGAATATGTATGAACTTCAGATGACACGACGAACCGTCTCGTTCTGCATATGGATTCAAACCCATGTCATGCAGACTAAGCAAAGATTTCGTGACTGACGGAAACTAACAGTAATTCCTGATTAGGCATACAGATAGTGATATACCTCGATTTTAGACAGTATCAGTTAGCAAATATCAACTTTAAATTACATAACGAAAACATTTTTAACGGACGCGAATTCCTACCCAGCACCTATTGTCCCTGTTAACGAACTACGAGAGATGTTAAATATTGCTTCTTAACAAGTAACTGACTTGAAATGCCGTGAGGTAAAGCTTTGTGTTGGACAAGGATTCGAACCCAGAACCTGATAAGATAGATATCGAAGCACAATCAACTGTGACATATCGCATTTTCTCGGCAGTAGCTAGATGTATTAACCGAAATGACGAGACGAAACATTAATTTTTTCCTTCCCGGGACTGCAACCCAGCACCTATCGCTGTTATATTCTAGAGAAAACGAACGTTAAATATGGGATTGTTGCATCAGCAGCGACATGTGAGCATGTTTGAACTAGAAATAATATGACGAAGAATTCAGTGCTGACTGGGAATAGAGCTCCACACATATCGTTGTTGACTACACACAAAGAGATCGTCTTAACGGCACTAAATCGTGGTTTGTGAATCATTTACCGGCCGTACTGTGCCGCATTTCACTGGCGGGAAGGCAAAAAGCTTACTGACAAATTTCACAGAAGGAAAAGTGGGACGAAATGTCTCCATCTGGAAGGTCATGTTGTTTTATTTAAATGATTACAAAATCAGGTAAAACGAACAGTCAGGTTGTCAGTATAAGCACATTACTGTTGTCAGTATGATATTGCACTGCCCAGGGCCTGTAATGATAAAAGGCCCGTTTAGGTTAGGCATATTGTATACAGAAGTGGAAGAGAGAGCACCACTAAATTCTAATACGTATGGATTACATACACACAGAAATTACTGTTACAGTGTACTTATGGAGCCCAATGAGTGAATTGCGTATTTTCCGGTGAGAAAGAGCACTGGCAAACAGTCTTCGATACAGTAGGTTACTTAATCTGGTGTCACTCTCAGCTAGAATTTATGGTCAGCGACTAAGTGTAAGGTCAATGAGTCGGATGCGAGTTTTACAACTGTGAAATACTTTCCTACATTATAGAGGCGAATATTAAATTTGAACTAATATTGCGAAAATTTTGTACGTGGATAGCTTAGTATGAAAATCTTTCTGTTTATTGCAAAGGAAAACAATTGATTTTCTAAAACAGTGTCTGTCATACACAACTTGAAACAGGTCATGTCGACCAAATCATATGGAAGAACTGACAGCGACGTATATCGGAAGGCAGTAAGATCCCTTGCCTTTTGGTTTGGCAATGCTCGATAGCCATTTCTAGGCGCAAGTAAATGAAGACAGGCAGCAAGTTTTTGCTATCAAGTAACATCTTCATCAATTACTTTAGTTTTAATGTAATCTACGAGTAATTGCTGATGTTTGATATTCACATGAAAAGGATTCCGTAGAGAGGGAAAGAACCGTGTTGGGTTCGTATCTCCGTCACAGAACTTCACATCATGCACTTCATCATTAAATGCATGCACACTTAGTTACTTCTGAGTAGAGGTATATCAGACACCTTGCGTGGTTAATTAACAGGGTCTTGACAGAAGTCCTGGTTTATTACAAAAATTGTCGTCTTTTATTTTCAAGTTTAGATTTGGTTACTGGTATTGGCAAAAACTTCGGTAATTCATGACTCTTCATGGCTAGTCATCAATATGATATGATTAGATTAGATTACATTAGATTAATTCTTGTTCCATAGATCATGAATACATTTCGTAATGATGGTGAACGTGTTATTTTAATGAAAGATTTCCTTACATACCATGATTTAATTTCTTTACAACAATTTTTTAGTTTCTCTCTCTCTCATTCTTTTTTATTTCTCTCTCTCTCTCTTTCTCTCTCTCTCTCTCTGTCACACGCACACACACACACACACACACACACACACACACACACATTATTTTTTTATATTTTCATTTGTTTGTTGTGCTCGACTGCTGTTGCAACAATCTCATATTTAACGTTCGTTTTCTCTAGAATATAACAGCGATAGGTGCTGGGTTGCAGTCCCGGGAAGGAAAAAATTAATGTTTCGTCTCGTCATTTCGGTTAATACATCTAGCTACTGCCGAGAAAATGCGATATGTCACAGTTGATTGTGCTTCGATATCCATCTTATTAGGTTCTGGGTTCGAATGCTTGTCCAACACAAAGCTTTACCTCTCGGCATTTCTAGTAAATTACTTGTTAAGAAGCAATATTTAACATCTCTCGTAGTTCGTTAACAGGGACAATAGGTGCTGGGTAGGAATTCGCGTCCGTTAAAAATGTTTTCGTTATGTAATTTAAAGTTGATATTTGCTAACTGATACTGTCTAAAATCGAGGTATATCACTATCTGTATGCCTAATCAGGAATTACTGTTAGTTTCCGTCAGTCACGAAATCTTTGCTTAGTCTGCATGACATGGGTTTGAATCCATATGCAGAACGAGACGGTTCGTCGTGTCATCTGAAGTTCATACATATTCTCAACTAGCTGCTCGTGAATAACTTAAGTTTTTACTGTCATTTTGTCTTAAATAATAAGTACGGTATGTTACTTTGAAGAGGAAATCATGAATACGACGAACTTACTACGTGCATTACCTATCTGACGTAATAATGAGAGTGGTAACATTTCAGGACTGTCATTTATTGTAATAAATGTGAGCTTACAAGCCTTAAGGACAGTCTTACCTGTGATAAGGTGTTCCCTGATATTTGTAGTATCGTAGTATTACTTTACATCTTGAGTTATTGCGATACAGAGTAGTGTTTTCTAGTGGTGATTTGTTGGAACCATTTTCAATAGTCAAAAGACTGTACCATGGAGCGATTAGAGGACCTGCTAGACAGCTGCGTTATGTGGGTTGCATGCGAATCAGGCGAAATGCAATTCAGGTCGTTCGGACACTTTTGAGCACGACTGTACTTCTAAGTCACTGATGTTGGCATGGCAGCTGTCCTTGATTCGGATCCTGGAATATTTACTTCGTCTTCCTTAGTGAAGCAATTTCGGAAGGCTCTGTATAGTAACTCTGCTTTAGCAGAACTGTCATCGATATTGTTTCCATTGCTATCGCTCAGAGAAGGCATTGATTCTGTCCTGCCGCTAGCATACCTTACACACGAACAGAATCTCTTCGGATTTTTTTCTGCGAGGTTTCGAGACAAAGTTTCGTTGTGGGAACTATTATAAGCACGTCGCATTGAAGTCCTCGATAGATTTCGAGCTTCTGTAAAAGATAGCCCATCTTGGAGATTTTTCATCCGTTTAAATTTGTCCCCCCTTTTTCGTTGCCAAAGTTAAACTAACGCAATATGTACACTATGCTGTCACACATACAAACACACACACACTCACTTATTAGTAATGGAATGGTGGCTTCGCTATCAGCTATCAAACTGTGTCATGACCACGAATATAACCCGCACAATTTCCTAATGCCTGTGTGGGCTTGCCGTGGGAAAACTTGATCGATTCCCATTGGTTCCCCCGTTGACAGGGATGTCAGTGACCTTGAGGTAAGATCGTTACCTCCTCCTGTTCTCTCCTTGATAACCTACTGCTCGTTATTAAAATATGTATGATTTTCTGTGAACAGAACTGACAGCCAAGTGTTATAACTACACCAATGCACGGCTTTGTGGCAGCAGGAATGAACCATCGACACACGTGTGACAATAATTGTTTCCTATTGATCTAATCTACCACGAAATTGGGGTACATTCGATTTTAGGCTACAAATAGGAGGCGTTACGGGGGTGACAAGTCATTGTACTTTGAGACCTCCTGGCACCACATCAACATCACTGATGGCATCAGCTGGGATCAAGAGGTATAATGTAAATGGTTGATATTATTGCTTTTCAGGGACTAGTAAACCTCCCCCATTGAACTATAGTCACCTCACAGGTACGCATTTCATTCGGTAGCCGAGGCAACGGTTGAGCAATCTAGTGCGCTACCATCAACGTTATCAGAACAATTGACACTAATTCTACCTGACGGGCAGCTTGAATTTGCGAGTGCAACGTCCTGATTGGCTAACTTCAAAGCTAATTAACTCGGAAGTGGCGCAACGTATCGAACATTTTTCTTAATAATTATTTCGCAGCACAACCTACCTTGCAATAACCTTAAAAACTTTTCAAGTTGTTTCTTACTACCGGGTGTTGTAGTATAGATCTGTAGTCAAGCGCTAAGTACCAATCGACGGGAAAAACTGGAGGTTTACTCCTAGGCTTAGAAAGGGTAAAGGGAAGGGCTTTGAAAATTACAGAGCAATATCCTTAACATCAGTAATTTTTGAACATATTTTGAGTTCAAATAAAATAATTTTCTTGAGCCACAAAAGCCTCTGTCCACACTGTCCATTCTAGGAAAGTATAGCTCATCTGTAGGGAAGGCCAATGATCGACTTTTGTTTACTGGGGCAATTTTAGGAATGTGTAGCTCATCTGTAATGGAGACACTGTATAGAACAGTGGTACGACCCATTCTTCAGTATTGCTCGAATGTTTGGGATCCACATTAAATAGGATTAAGGGAAGATATCGAAGCAGTTCAGAGGCCTGCTCCTAGAATTGGTACCAGGAGGCTCGATCAACACGCCAATGTTACGAAGATGCTTTATAGACCCAGATTGTAAGCGCTGCAGGTCACACGACGTTCTTTTTGCAAAACACGATTGACAAAATTTAGAGAACCTACATTTGGGGCTGACTGCCGGACGATTCTACTGCCGCCAACGTACATTTCGAGTAAGGACCGCGAACGAGATAAGAGACATCAGGGCTTTTACGGAGGCGTGTAGAGAGTCGTTTTACCCTCCCTCTGTATGCGAGTGGAACATAAAGCGAAGGCATAGTTGTCGTACAAGACATCCTTCACCATGTACCTTATGATTCTTGGCGGATGATGAATGTAGATATAGATGTAGACATACCATCCTAGTCACTCGGACAGGATAATAAATGTAAATAGTTATACCAAACAAATTAAAATAATAGTTATGAATAAAATATTATTTACCTAGTTACACTCCTGGAAATTGAAATAAGAACACCGTGAATTCATTGTCCCAGGAAGGGGAAACTTTATTGACACATTCCTGGGGTCAGATACATCACATGATCACACTGACAGAACCACAGGCACATAGACACAG
Organism: Schistocerca americana; assembly: GCF_021461395.2. Classification (NCBI taxonomy): domain Eukaryota; kingdom Metazoa; phylum Arthropoda; class Insecta; order Orthoptera; family Acrididae; genus Schistocerca; species Schistocerca americana. The sequence goes on from NC_060124.1 coordinate 529,803,954, forward strand.
GCAACAGAGCATGCACAATGTCGGCACTAGTACAGTGTATATCCACCTTTCGCAGCAATGCAGGCTGCTATTCTCCCATGGAGACGATCGTAGAGATGCTGGATGTAGTCCTGTGGAACGGCTTGCCATGCCATTTCCACCTGGCGCCTCAGTTGGACCAGCGTTCGTGCTGGACGTGCAGACCGCGTGAGACGACGCTTCATCCAGTCCCAAACATGCTCAATGGGGGACAGATCCGGAGATCTTGCTGGCCAGGGTAGTTGACTTACACCTTCTAGAGCACGTTGGGTGGCACGGGATACATGCGGACGTGCATTGTCCTGTTGGAACAGCAAGTTCCCTTGCCGGTCTAGGAATGGTAGAACGATGGGTTCGATGACGGTTTGGATGTACCGTGCACTATTCAGTGTCCCCTCGACGATCACCAGTGGTGTACGGCCAGTGTAGGAGATCGCTCCCCACACCATGACGCCGGGTGTTGGCCCTGTGTGCCTCGGTCATATGCAGTCCTGATTGTGGCGCTCACCTGCACGGCGCCAAACACGCATACGACCATCATTGGCACCAAGGCAGAAGCGACTCTCATCGCTGAAGACGACACGTCTCCATTCGTCCCTCCATTCACGCCTGTCGCGACACCACTGGAGGCGGGCTGCACGATGTTGGGGCGTGACCGGAAGACGGCCTAACGGTGTGCGGGACCGTAGCTCAGCTTCATGGAGACGGTTGCGAATGGTCCTCGCCGATACCCCAGGAGCAACAGTGTCCCTAATTTGCTGGGAAGTGGCGGTGCGGTCCCCTACGGCACTGCGTAGGATCCTACGGTCTTGGCGTGCATCCGTGCGTCGCTGCGGTCCGGTCCCAGGTCGACGGGCACGTGCACCTTCCGCCGACCACTGGCGACAACATCGACGTACTGTGGAGACCTCACGCCCCACGTGTTGAGCAATTCGGCGGTACGTCCACCCGGCCTCCCGCATGCCCACTATACGCCCTCGCTCAAAGTCCGTCAACTGCACATACGGTTCACGTCCACGCTGTCGCGGCATGCTACCAGTGTTAAAGACTGCGATGGAGCTCCGTATGCCACGGCAAACTGGCTGACACTGACGGCGGCGGTGCACAAATGCTGCGCAGCTAGCGCCATTCGACGGCCAACACCGCGGTTCCTGGTGTGTCCGCTGTGCCGTGCGTGTGATCATTGCTTGTACAGCCCTCTCGCAGTGTCCGGAGCAAGTATGGTGGGTCTGACACACCGGTGTCAATGTGTTCTTTTTTCCATTTCCAGGAGTGTATTTAGCAACTAAATGTTTCGTTCCAGCCTTGCTCTGATGCATTCAGGAAAACGTATTGCGTCAGGATGTTTCTTTTAATGGGAAGTTACAAAATTTAGTTTTGAGGTGATTTTAAACATCTCAGAAAATCATTTCGGGTATGGAACTGAAACTCATATAGCAATTAGCTATTGTCATCTTGAAAGGTGACATCAAACTTCATGGTCATTGATGTGCGTGAAATGACTTTAATTCACAGGTTAGTGTGTCACTTTTACAAGTAGCATTGCGTAAATGTGCGACTGGGCTTGATGCCTGTGAATACAGAGATAACTGGTGGCAACGTTTTTAGTGAGCGAACGCGTTCTTTGCGGCAAATAGCCATTGAGAGCAAGCAGAAGAACTTACACCGGTGTAATCGTCACTGAATATCGCAATGGAACATCTTCAGTGCCCTGGGTTTCGAATGGTTCAAATGGCTCTGAGCTCTATGGGACTTAACATCTGAGGTCATCAGTCCCCTAGAACTTAGAACTACTTAAACCTGACTAACATAAGGACATCACACACTCCCATGCCCGAGGCAGGATTCGAACCTGCGATTGTACCGGTCGCACGGTTCCAGACTGAAGCGCCTAGAACCGCTCGTCCACCACGGCCGGCCGCTGAGTTTCGTCTTTTGAAAATTACTTCCGAGTAACCTCAAGTACAATAATTTTTTATATGTCCATCCTTGTTGCTGGAGATCGTTGTAGTCAAAGACAAATACAGAAACAGCATCATAGTTCTGCTGAAGCTGATCGTTGCTATTAATATTGTACTCCATGCAGGAATCCCTGATTAACTGAAAGTAATTATTATACATTATTCGCGTATCTATTTCTGATGTAGACAAATGTAACTGCTTGTCAGGATTCAGATGTTTCGTTAGCTAATACGTTGGAAAATCGTAGAATTATCGATAAAAGTTTAAATTTCGCAAAGGCTTGTTCACAGCGGCAAGTAATATGGGTATAGCTTTCCCCGTTTGTATCATTATTCTAAATAGATGCGTTTGTTGAATCACATTCCTTTATGAGTAGTGAGTCATTGAGGAATGGTCTCAAGCGCATTGGCTTAACATCGGTCTCGAGGCATTCCTTCAACAATACAACATCGCTCCAAACGGCTGATTCTGTTGCCTAGCATTACTTCGACGTTGATTCGATTTCGAGGTGAATCGCGAACTATTAATCTAGCGCTTTATTTTACGTAATAAACGTGAGAGTTCCATCGAAAAGCGAAGAGCCGCTTCGTTTCGAACCTTGAAGAGTATCTGCACACAGTCTCTCAAGGCGGGGCTGCAAGTCAGCTGAATAAGGTACGTCACCAATCATCATTACCGTCCCTGCTCACAGTGGAAAGGCACCGTCTGCTAACACACGGGATCGCCAACGAAACTCTTCAGCTGTGCACGTTAACGTTAATAGTAGACAGTTCCAGCCATTTAAAACGTATGAAAAGATTACTGTCAAATCCGTAACTTACTTTCAGCAATGTGCACCTACACCATCTGCGCGTTTGTGATTTTAAATTTTAGTTGCTGCAAGCGCATAAATTGGTATAAGACGTACGACACAGGCTCAACCATGTTGCTGAACTCTCTACGTTTTCGGCAAATTTAGCGAATGTTTTTACTCTTTTTGAGATTCTACTAATTGTGTAGTAAGCACGTTTGATCTACAAATTTTACGCTACGATAAGTTTCGTAATTTTTTCTAATTTAATTGCAATTACGTTTGGTTCCAAGTAAAATAGTTTTGATCTGTCCGGTTTTCAAAAGGGTTAGAATACAGTGTGCTTCATACGTAGATAAATTCTTATTTTTATGAAAAACTTTCAATTTATTTCGTGTTATTTGCACAGCCGCTGCAGTTACAGTTGTCTAATTTATTTTACACAACTCCGCGTCACCCAGCTCTCCTGTGACTTGGCCGTGTTAACGATCTGTACCTACGACCGGTTGACTTGTCTGGCCGAGAAATAATTTTGTTTATAGGTCACTTCGTAGAGTTATCACTGTAATTCAGAGCAAAACGTTGGGTAACTAATTATTAACTTCAAATTCTTACATGACTCAAAATGATTTAAGGCAGCGCATGCCAGGAAATTTCTCAGGAAGCATGACATAATCGAGAAACAGCGTCTTTGTTCAGGCAATTTTCATGAAATATTTATTAATTATGTACACAAACCGTACTCGCGAGTCACCCTATCTATCAGTGAAAACTGTGTTAAAATCCCCACAGTGTTTCCTGAGAATAGCCGTCCGATACAGACAGAAAAACGCGATGGGGATTTAAATTTATAATACGGCTAGATTGAATCCACAATGTATGAGGGTCGTTCAATAAGTGATGTTTCACATTGTTTTAAAAAAAATGCATTAATACACATAGACAAATGTCCTTGTTGGTGCTTCAACATTTGATTTTTGTTCTGTGCGCGGGTAAAGTTTCGAATCGGTCTGGCAGAGGACAGAACCATAGTACAGCGTCAAGATGGCATATACACACGATTCACGTTACAAGCAGCATGCTGTTATTGAATTCTTGTGTTCAGAAATACAAACCTTGGTGAACATCCATAAACGTTTGTGTGCAATGTATGCAGTTGACAACAGTACATCTGAGCGATGAGTAAAGAAAGTTACAGCCTCAGGAAACGCAGAGACAGAGCTCCATGATCAGCCACGTTGGGGACGTCGTGTCACAGCCACTGCTCCAGACATGCTGAATCGTGCGGATGCCATTATTCGTGCCGACCGACGCATCACAACTCGACAATTAGCAGCACAGTTGTCGGTCAGCAGTGAATGTGTGTCTGCAATGATAGAGACTCGCGGATATTCAAGGAGGTGCTCACGACTGGTTCCACGAATGCTCATTGCCTCACCCACCCTACAGTCCAGACCTGGCACCCTCGGACTTCCATCTCCATCTCTTTGAACCGCTTAAAGAATCTATACGGGGAACACACTTTCAAGATGACGAGAGTGTCAGTCATGCAGTTAAAACATAGCTACGCCTAAAGGACAAGAGATTTTATCAGCAGGGAGGCGTATGACGACAGAACGTAATGGAGACTACGTAGAGAAATAGGACATGGACAAGACATGTTGATGTACATTATCACCAAATTCTGACTCTTAACAATAGTTATGTTCTGAGAACAAAAAAATGTGGAGCGTTACTAATTGAACGACGCCTCGTACAATTTTGTTTCGATGGAGTAAACTTATGGTATATAACTAACATTTTGTTTCTAGAAATAATTTTCCGCTCCACACCCAGTATTCTTTGTAATGAAACCTCATACATTTTAAAACCGTTTGCCGATCGGGAAACTGTGTCCAGAGATACGTCTTTTACGAAAAGCAAACACCGCAACACGAATAAAATCTTCAATACAAAGAACCTCGTTTGCGCATTTCGTAGCATACTGAGTTATTACCTCTTCTAGGCAGTATCCTTTGTTGCTCCTTTTTCCATGGATGTTAAGTCGTGAGAGTGATGTCAGAAGGTGTCTTTGGAGTATGGAAGGGATGGTTAGATTTACTGAGGGACTGAACCTTTGGGGCGACCCATGATCCTCGTCCAAACACTTTCAGACCTGTGTTATGGGGAGACTTCATCAAAAAAATTTTAACTTTTCCTCTATTTTTCCGAGTTCAGACAAATTTTAAAATCTTCTGTCATGTAAAGATGCAGCAATACCCAAGTTCTGAAGTCCAGAAATTCTTTTTTTTATATTTTTGAATTTAAATGTATTTTTGAAAAATAACTTTTCTTATTGAGACCTTAATTTTCACATTCTAGATTATCAGGTTCATTCACAAGACAGAGTTCAATAGTTCTTTGCATTCATTTTATGGAAATGTTATTAATTTACTTACAGTATTTTTTCCCAAATTTCAAATTCAAATTTTTACTAGTTATTGGTACATGAATGTGATGATAAAATAGACGACTACATTTAGAAGATATTGCTGCATAGGAGTTTGCACATACTGCAAGGCTACATCCTGCAAAACTTTCATTGAGATAGCTTAATACTTAGGATTAAAAACTGGCACTGAACTTAGAAACAGAAACTTATGGGGAAATGGATTTCTAAGTTTTATTAAAAAATCGATGTTATAGAGGTCACATGCCTATTAAATTCACCGGCATCATAAATTTTCCCCTCCAGTTCCTGTAACGCTTATTGCTGTATTTTTAATACCAAGGTAGACTTTTTGTGAACTTTTCCTTTTCCGGGCAGAATTTTGTGGACTGCTTAATCGGTTTTCTATGTGTACCTTGAAACGTCCCCTTTGAACAATTTATACAAGACTGTGCTTATACTGACACACAATGTTTTTATTTAGCGCAACGCAATCTGACTTTCAAAAATCCCTACAAAAGAATGGCCCTGACTAACATTAAACTATACCTTTCACAAATCACTTACCTCGCAAAAATCTTCGCTGCTCAAGCTACTGCAATACAGCGAGCGCCACTACTGCCAGCTAAATAAAAGATTCAAACTATGGAAGGCACTAACTACTGATAGGGATAGTTAGCAAATGAAAGATATTAATAGAGAACAAACAATGTATTTACCTTGATATCATCATGTATAAATATAGCAGTTCATGACAAATTACAAATCTCCGCCATCTCACTCCCCACATCCACCACTGCTGGCGGCTCACCTCCAACTGCGCAATGCTACGCGCTGTTCACAGCCAGCTGCCTAACACTACAATGGCGAGTATTACAACAATGCAAAGCAGCCACAGACTGCACACAGCACAGCCAGTGATTTTCATACAGAGGTGGCATTACCAATAAAAAAACCTAAACAGCCTACTTACAACCTAAGGAGCTCTTCTTTTGCAATGATAAGGAAGTGCTAGGATTCATGCACACCAGTTAATAAAACAGCCCATAGGGAATTGCGAAATAGCTTGTACAAGACTCAAAAGTATCTCCTTTTTTAGACACAAATTTCTTTGGCACACTAAATTCAAATGGCACTGTGCAAAGTGCACTTGCCATCATCGCCTGTTTCCAGTAGTGTTAAGATGCAAGTCTCTGACAGACAGGAACTATCTTCACCTAAACATCTGTACTAAGAGGAGTGTGAGTGTTATCTCTGTGAGACCCTGGTACTGTACCTAGTGCAGCCTATGATTTATAAGTAGCCAACACTGGAACGCTAAAAACTATCCCATCGATGTGAAAAGGGTTCTGTTCGATGGCGACAGAAATAAAAAATTATCTTTGGCAGCTGTTAGCGTGCGATGCCCCCTTGCAAGGTCTGTATTTCAAATATTTCTTAGATGCCCATGTAATCTGAATACAGCTAAATCGTTTTTGAGAACACTTCAAAGACGTGAAATAGCCACTAAAATGTTTTTGAAAAGAAATTGAATTTTAGCGAAAACTCTCAGCCTCTTCGGTGGTTTGAGATTCAGCAGGATATGCAAACATTGACTATCGCATGAGTAGGTGACGATGTATATACATTGAAATAGTCCATTCATAAACCACTCTATCGTTGGCGACAACTGGAACAACAAGAAGCATAAATAAAACTGAAATGAACTTGTAAATCTAAGCTTTGTGACGCAGACCGGAGAGAAGTGTGTGGCGATGTGTACTTCCGGTGCCACTATCGCGTTCCTCAATCCCACCTCCATCAGCGAATGGTGGGTGAGAAGAACGACTATCGGTAGATCCCCGTGTTGGCTTTAACTTATCTGATTTTCCTGTGATAGCTATCCAATGCTACGTTTATAGCAGGAAGTAATGTTTTGCCTGGCTCTTGTTGGAATACCCGCTATCGTCTTTCTAACATCAGACGTGTCATAATGGACTTACTAAGTGAACCCCTGACTAAACGCGCCTCCATTGTTTGGCCCTTCTCATTCATAGGCCACAAACTGCTGTGAAACATCTGGCAGAGGATACTTTTCATTGCACCACGTATTAAAGCTTCTTCCCATTCCACCCGCGTGTGGGACGTGCGTATAACGACTTCTTAAATGCTTTGCGCAAGCCATAATTGGTTTAATCTTGTCTTTGCTATCACTGTGGGAGTGACGTAAAGGAGGCTGTAGTATATTCATAGACACTTCACTTGACCCAGGTATTTGAAACTTTGTAAGTACTATAGCCTTACAAGAAACGGTTTGCGTCTACTTCAGGCGTCTGCCAACTCAGGTTTTTCTGTATTTCCTTGATGCTGTCTCGGGTACGAAACAGAATGCAACTGTTTATGCCACCCTTCCTTTTATACGTTTAGTATCTCTGATAGCCCTATTTCATATGCACGCCAGACACTTGAGCAATATTCTAATGTGGTGTTTTGTTAGCAATGTCCTTTGTAGACAGACAGTATATTCGCAGCATCCTTCCAATGACACCACCATATACAGAGGGAAGTGTTCGCTGTGAGATTATGAGATAATTTCAAGAACGAGAACTAAAAGTGAAGATTTTAAACAGGTACTTATTTCTGACTTTTTTTGACGGAAAGCTATCTTGGATTCTTCGCATACAGGACATCACAACCTCTTAATGATGGATGATATTAGATGTAATCATTCTTGGAAATTAGTTCCTCAATATCATTTAATTTATCATTTTCCTTTTTCGATAGAGAATCAGCATGAAAATCTGTAAGTGGCAGTAGATGCAGTAGCTGTAGACATAAACTGACGAAATATTACTTCAGAGGTAGTAGGTCTACAAATCACTCTTAAGCAGGAGTTCGTTAAGGTCGAATGTTCAGATCTTTAATTATTTTGGTCTAGTGATACTTAAAAGTAATTGTAAATAGTTGTCGTCACATTTGTTTCTGTCTGGAAAAGTGCTCTGGATAATTTTTAGCTGTTGATTGAATAGGTCAAAGTATCTGCAATGTGAATGGAACTTTCGTCAGATTGATTTCAGATTGACTTAACGTTTCAAGCATTGTTTCCTTAACGCTCGCTGTATCACATTCAGTTAAATATGCCCATCTGCTACACGTGAACATCACAGTTCTAGCATCATGCCCTTTACGTACCGAAATGCCACTGCATGAAGAACCCGCAGCTGGGGGTGTGTCATGTTGTCCATTCCAACTCGTTCGGGCACTGATGTCGCGTCATTTGACATAGACTTGTTGGATCTTCTCAGAACACCGTCTCTGTCCAGTAATAACTTTTTGAGATTACGATGCGCTATGCGTTATAAGAACTCCGTTGCATTCATGCCACTCTTACAAGCTGTTACAATTTTTTTAAACGTTAGAGAGTTTCTATAGTATTAAAGAATTATGATATATCTCATGTCATAGCGACCTCAGAAAGAAGACTACAGCACATCACACACACACACACACACACACACACACACAGACGCACCACACATACACTGTAAACGCCAGCTCACCACACAACCAATGATGACCAACGTCGGAATTTACTGACAGTGAACAGTAATTAGCAACGGATGATAAAGCATTACACTTTCTCCCTGTGTCGATCGACCTGGGAGGAGAGCTGGATTCCAAGCATCCATCTCTGTTTGAAAGGTAATTACTTAATTTAACCTCAACTGTTTCCTTAATGACGCTACGTCAACAACTGAAGCGCATGCCAGACTCTTCATGTTGTTGTATTTGAAACACACTAATAGTTTAGAATGTTTTGATATGGTCTCTCTCTACTCGTGTCTACATCTGTCTGATTCGTTACGGTTAATTGAGGCTATGTTTGCTATAAAATTAACCATCTTACTTCGACATGTGTTGACTTTCTCTTACCTTTTATTCTATGGGCATTCCGTGAACACACAGATGAAGTTGCGATGAGGTGTCATTTGTCACCTAGTATGATCAATCTTCTTCAGGATGATTTCTAGGAACGGACCCTGAAATCGGTAGCATGAAACATACACGTTTTTCACACGTTTACACCCTCTTTCGTTATTTTACCATATCAAAGCGACAAATTAAACGACCTTTTAGAGCACCTGAATTCAGTCCACCTGAACATTCCCTTCACGATGGAAGTGGAAAAGGATGGCTTCCTTCCCCTGCTTGATGCTTTGGTTAGCAGGATTGTTGGTGGTACGTTGGGACACGCCGTACTCAGGACAGAGCCCGAATATTTGTGAGTTGATTTAGCCTACGTGGAAGTGACACTTCGTAATAACGGTTTCAGTGGAAGACAGACCAGATGCCCTACCTGGAATTTAGTTAGTGATGAAAATAAAGATGTGATGCCAAAGTGCACGGCCTCTTTCCCTTACGGAAGTAGAGTTCCAACAGAACTGGTCGTATTCTGCGTAAACACGATGGGAAATGGGTTTTTGGACCACCACCAATGGTAGGACCCCATTTATACCGAGCGGGGGGCGCAGCGGTTAGCACATTTGACTCGAACTCGGGAGGACGACGGTTGAAACCCGCGTCCGGCCATCCTAATTTAGGTTTTCCATGATTTCCCTAAATCGTTTCAGGCAAATGCCGGGATGGTTCCCGTGAAAGCGCGCAGCCGATTTCCTTCCCTAATTGGAGCTTGTGCTCCTTCTCTAATGACCTCGTCGTCGATGAGACGTTAAACACTAATTTCCTCCCTTTTACGTTCCGTGAGGGATGGCCTTTGTTTAGCCTAACGGTGGTATCCATCGTATCCCTTGCAGTTGTGGGACGTCGTACATGGCCACGCCATAAGGACCGTGGAGGACCAGTATGCTGTGAACGAGCATTCCACAGACTTACAACAGCTGAGATAATCTGCTATTGCAGAACTTAATGATGCCATCAGTCATCACCAACACTTGAAACTATTGGGATAGTCTTATTAAGGAAGCAGTTGAGATTAAGTTAACGAGTGATATTATAAAAAGGGATAGAGGTGTTTGATTAAAATCAGCTTGGAATCCAGCTCTACTCACTCGTCAAACAACTGAGGGATAGAATTAATACTACCTCACTGTGTGTATATGTGTGCGTGTGTGTGCATGTGCGTGTGCGTCTTGCTTTCAGCATATCTCCCCCTCCCCACTGCCCTCAGTACAGATGTTTTAAATTTCCTTGTACACCGCTCTCTCGCTGCATTTCTGCGTCGAAAATGACGAGTTTGCGCCTGAAAGACATCGCCCGACTGCATTCCCGTAAATTGTTTGAATCCCATAGTTGAACTAGGAATGCATTAGAACTATGACAACCTAGAAAACTATCATCGTTGTGCCGCCGTGATCAAGTGTACATAATAATGGTTATGGTAATGAATGATATGCAATGGGCTATATCTTACTGGACAATATAGCTCTTTTTATATATCATTGGTGAAATAATCATAGACAGAAATACTGACGAACTACGATTTGTGTTGTGAAGTAAGAAATCGTAGAATTATTGACTGAACAATTCACTTCATAAACAAAGAACGACAATAAAGAATTCATGATTATGATTGTTCAGACATATGTTTATTGGTTCAGATGAGGTACCCTGAAAATAGTGTTTTGAGCTTCCTGTAATTTAAGGTGTCGATGTTATGATTCACATAGGACCCAGTAATTCGCTGGTGCTCTGAGTACAAGAAGATGGTTCTCCTATAGAATTTATGTTTTATGTGGTGAAGTGGCTGTGGAACAGGAATATGCAGGAGAGTCAGTTGATGCTGTGGCGGTAAGGACAACCGGGCGTACTGAGAAACATGCTGTGTCGTTTAGACCGCTTGGGATACCACCCTAGAAGAGTCCGAAGGAATAGTGTTAAATGCCGTTCCAGTTGGAGTGAAAACGAATTCAGGTTGCAAAAAATATTCAAATGTGTGTGAATTCCTAAGGGACCAAACTGCTCAGGTCATCAGTCCATAGACTTACACACTACTTAAACTAACTTAAATTAACTTATGCTAAGAACAAGACATACACCCATGCCAGGCGGAGGACTCGAACCTCCGACGGGAGGGGACGCGCAATCCGTGACATGACGATCCAGGTCGCGTCAATAATCATATCTTCTCACGCCACGACGGCTGTACTCCAGTCTATTGTGGCGATTGTTGCAAACGATCGCAGCTGAAAATGACGAGTGTAGAGTCAGTCATCAGTGCGCTTGCAAATGCGCTCCCCCTCTCCACAGTTGGAGCGTAACTGTCTCCCGTTGTAGTGGAGTAATAGGATGTTTGAACGGCCTAGTTGGCTTGCTGCGTCAATGCGAAAACCCCGAATTTCTAATTTGTTCACCAACGTGGCGTCTTCCAGTGATGTTATCGTCCAAGTACAGAGGTAGCATGTACGTCTTGGGTCCGTAGCTCGGCCGCTTCATAGAACTACCAAGAAATAGTCTAAATCTCTGTGTTATTTAAACAATGAGTTTCAAAGTTTATACGAATGGAAGCTGTTTCTTAATTACGCGCACCTGTTCGGAGAAAATAGCAAATTTTACAGCGAAATGCTGTAGTAGTGCGTAAGCCTACAGAATCACCCGGAAGCATATATTCGTTCTGATCGGTGAAAATATAATTCCTTCTCATTTTCAAATTGATTAGCGAATACCGTTTTACATTTCAGAAACCAAATTGACCGCAGCTCGTGGTCTAGTGGCTAGCGTTGTTGCCTCTGGATCACGGTGTCCCGGGTTCGATTCTCGGTCGGGCTGGGGATTCTCTCTGCTCGGGGACTGGGTGGTTGTGTTGTCCTAATCATATCATCATCAACAACATCATTCGTGATAGTAGTTAGATTGGAATGTGAAAAAATTGGACTGTGTGAGAATTGGGACTTTGTACGGACGCTGATGACCGCGCAGTCGGGCGTCATCTACCGAGTGTTCAAATGGTTCAAATGGCTCTGAGCACTATGCGACTTAAATTCTGAGGTCATCAGTCCCCTAGAACTTAGAACTAATTAAACCTAACTAACCTAAGGACATCACACACATCCATTCCCCAGGCAGGATTCGAACCTGCGACCGTAGCGGTCGCTCGGTTCCAGACTGTAGCGCCTAGAACCGCACGGCCACTCCGGCCGGCCTACCGAGTGTATTGTGTACCTGAAGAGCTGGGCAGCTGGGAAGCTGCCGGTCGCCTAAGGCCAGACTAAGCCTCTACTTCCAGCTGCCTGATCACTTCCGTCACCGTCTGTGGCACAATGCAGCCTGACACGGACCAAGTGCAGCCCATCCCTGACACAGGGTGTTCTTTTGACAGTATACCCAGAATTTCTCACATGAAATGTAGATATCCCCCTTTTATACTATCATTTTCGAAGAGGGAAGACATCACACAATACACTCGTTTTCAGATCGCTAAAGTACCATTTCTTTTTGTGACAATCTTGTACAGTACTATAGCATAGGCTATATTTCCTCTAAGTATTTTCTCATCAGGAAGGAAGAAAATCTTTTTCTATGTGTTACGTCCTGCATCACAGGATTAGCATGTTAAACTCACTTTGGCTTATTAAAGAGTATTAAGAGCATGCTTTACCTCCATCACAGAATGCCTCCTCGGTTTCGAAGTCTATCTTAAAGTAAACAAATATCTCATCATGTACAAAGACTCTCAAGACTACTGCACAGAGTTGGGTAACATAGCTAATTTTATTACAATGATCATCTCTCCCTGTGTAGGTGGGAGATTGAAATTCCATTAAAGTATCTCGCTGCTGCGAAAAGATGCTCCATTCTCGCTACATATCTGTGACGCTCTCACCCTCGCTTCCACCCTCTCGGCAGCAGGTCATTGATATCAAATTGAGACAATAATTAATTAATTTGATCATGAGGGTAACTTTTCATGGTGAGTAAGTTTTTCCTAAGTGAAATTGCACTCTGCCAGATGCTACCATGACGTCTCTGGATGTTTCCCACAGGTTTGGTAGTCACTTCTTCCAATACCAAATGGGTGGTAACCGTGGTCAAATTGCTGAAGACATTCAATACCATTTGCATTCTGCCTCAGTTGTCTTGTCATGTTGGTGGAAATTATCCACTTAGAAATCAGCAAACTGCCCTGAACAAATGCTGCAGCGACCTGTCAGTCTACGGGGGCAGTTGGGTATTTCACTCTCTTCTCCACCCCCGGGGCCGCCTCCCCCACTTACATATGAACAGCTGTCACAGCCCAGAAAGGCTGAAACACTGGGCAATAACAAAATACCTGTCTACTGACTGCCACATTCCAAACGTGTTCGAATCTCCAGACATACATTCCCTTCAGAAAACAGTCGTATAGAAGCGCTGCTATTGATTCCCGCGAAATTAGTGGGAGTATGATTCGAGAAATCGAATGGGAATCTCTGAAGGAAAGATAATGTTCTTTTCGAGGAACCCTATTAAGAACAGACATTAGAAGCCGACTACCACCAACATTCATTCCGCACAAGGGCTATGAAGATAAGATACAAGAAATTAGCGTTCGTATTGAGACATATAGGAAGTCTTTTTCCCTCATTGCTTTAGCGAGTGTAATAGGAAAGCGAATGGCTAGTAGTGTTACAGGATACCCTCCACCATTCAGCATACAATGGCTTGTGAAGTGAGCATATACATGTAAATCTAGTGCACGTATTACGATATCAGTCCATCAATTTATAGACATGCAAGACTCAAAGACGAATGTTGAGTCTTATTATCGGGAAAACAAAAGATGGAACTTTTGCCGCTGATTGTCTCTCTTCAGAAACCTTCACATTAGGCTCTGATTTACTCATTGCAGTCACTTTGCGAGACGTATACAAGAGGTTGTAATAGGTTTGTTAATGTACTTGGAAGATACTGTAGAGAACTCACCTATCAACTCCCCAATCGTCATAGTATCGCTTATCGGATGTGTTCTCATAAATCTTCCACTCTTTGATATACAGCATTTGAATCCACACAATTCTGACTAGTAAGAGCTGTCCCCCACCATGATACAGACCCCTGCTACCTCCTTCGAATTCTATCACGTTCCGACAGCATTGTTCCATTAGATAGAAGGCTGACTGGTAGAGAGTTGTTACACCGAGAAAAACAGCACACTAACATACAGGAGGAAACTCACAACCATGCAGTGTATACGTCGACTGCAGAAAGAAATTCAGAAGCATAACACCCGCAATTCATCGATATTGAATAACGGTCTATAAATATAAATCTGTACATGGCCTGATCTCCTTTATCGTGTTTCTATGATTAGGCCTATCATGCCAGAAATACGACAGTTTAGTGATGCCCAAGTCTTCAAGTCTTCCGCTCCTGAGGTATATCGTTGTGAAGAAACGACACTCACGTAGATTGTCCAAAGTTTCCGCGATGTTTGGAATTGGATGAGCATCTGAAATGGTTTGCTCGTTAGGTATCTGTAGTCACAGTAAAATTTATATTTCTGTCTCCTGCCAGACATTTTTTTTTTTTTTTTTTTTTACACACGATGTCAATACTTCCGTTCCAGGGACTATCATTCGGTTCCATGTTCCCATCCCATAGTTGTTGTTCAGTAAATTCTTCTACCAGTAGTTGCTGCTGCTTTGCTATGCGGTGTGGCTTCCTATAAATTCGTGTACTGTCCCGTACGGATAACCTTCCGTTTCCACATAATAAATCACAAAACCTCAACAAGTCCTACAAAGCCATTCGATCGCTGCCCTTCAAATTATCTTCTTTCCATCATAACACTTCCTCATCGATGGTTTACTTGTGGCTTTCCTCATCTTCCAAGACTCCCAGAGTGGCTATTATTGCATCCTTCGACAGGGACACCTCCCCTCTGCAGAAATTATCCACACTAGTTCCTATCATCTGTTTCTCATTAGTGTCGTCCACATGCGCTAAACTCCTGTGGATAAAACAATACGAACTATCCAATTCTTCAGTGCTTAAGAGTGGTTCAACCGCAAATAATGTTTCCCTCTGCAAATCGGTATTTAGTGAAACCCACACTACCTTTTCCGCACCTGCTGGTATTTTATTCCGTCGATCGATCTTTATTGGAAATGTACGCAGTTTAGTTGGTCTCACCTCAATGGTCACCAAAAATCCCTGTTTCCTGCCACCCACTAAGACCACCGAGCTACATTCCATATGTGCACTAATTTGTGCCGTTTTACAGTGCATCAAGACTGTCTTCGGACAGGTGAAGCAATTCTGTTTGTGTTTAGCGGCTGCTTCCCTTGCCGGTGCTTGCCACTTTTCCTACCTCTACAATGAAACAACTGGTGGGCCACTATGCCACACGCATAGCACTGTGACCGCTTATACTGCTTCCTTACATGCACCTCCCGACCACATCTACAACACTTGACTTCAGAAGGAAACACGCAATGGTCCACTCTCTGCCTTGTGGCCATATCCACCTCCTATGTAAGTGTTGCGATCCTAAGAGTTGAATAAGTCCTCTGGGTTCTCCACCCATACCGTCTGTGACATTTCAGCGGGTATACCACGCAATAAAACATCCACCACTCTATTTTCTACTCTCGTAACAGTCCCCTATTAGCTTCTGCCTTCTGAGTCTGTGCAAACGCATTCACATGTAGCTTATGGATTTTGTCCGAGAATGCTTACACAAAGGCAATGCACTGCATCGAAAACGCGCTTAATTTATCCCGAAAAAATCGCTCATTGTCCTGCTTTTGGTACCGCTGGCAGCCCACTGCTGGAAGTATGTCTCGTGGTAGACAACATATTATTTGGCATCCACCCCCAAACACATGTTAGCAGCGTCCAAGTTTACTTCATCTGATCATCTATGTGCTTCCATAGCGTCCCTGACATCCTTAACGAAATTTGTCGCATCTCCTGTTGCCTTTCCGAGAAGGGATTAATTAGTGTGATCTCTGCCGGGTCATACGGATCGAAAGGCACCCTCAATCCAGACTTACTTTCCCGAGAGGCTGATTGCGACTGAGCATGACTGTCCTCACGAGCCTCTAACTCACGTTTAAGGTCGAAATTTCTCTCCTTGATGCTCTCAAACTGCTCCATTAACGCTTGCACTTGCTGAGTTAAAGAAGCAATGGCATCTGTGGTAGTAGCACGTCTTTCCACCATTCTGCGTACGGTACTTCCACCTTACTGCAACTGACGTTTTTAAAACAAGACAAAACGCCAACTCCCATTCAACTCTACACAAAAAATGTAAACACAAGTTAATTCCTCCGGCCAATCATCGCCCGTCTACACTCACTACAACTACTAGACAGATGACCATTATACCTACTTATAGATCAAAACATCTGCTATAGCTCTGGTACACAGTAACTCGTGCCGAGACAAAATGTAAAATGGGCACCTCACTGGCCTTAAATTATTCCATTCACCATTACCTCTAAACAAGTTCACGGGAACCTCTGGCTTCATGACAATAACTCTGAACATCTTGTACCCTAGCTCACACAACTAACCCTGACAAGAAGAGCAAACATAAAAGATAATATAAATAAAACTTAGACTCACGACACCACATTGTGCTGAGTTGTACCTATGTCAAGTGTCACTGCCTCATTCACCACTCACCAAAATCAACTCTTCACCAAAACATAGTGATGGATACGGAAGGACACTTACCGAAGCAATATAGTGTTTTGGAAAGCGAAACGACCACCTCCTAACACCAAATTATTACAACCCCCCGAGGTAAGGTTTTTTAATCTGTCAAAACGACCAAGAGGTATGGTTTGGGAGAGAGGGATGACCCCCACCAAAGGGTGCAGAGAAATACAGGCAAGTGTGCCATTGACTTTATTACATTGAAGGTTCACAGCCATTGCTGCACAGTGTGCATGGGTCAGTATCTACCAGAATGCCGCAATCTGCAGCATCGGGGTCCACTGCCCAGCCTTGCGGATGTATCGATACTACTTACTCCACAGCTACGTGGCTGCCGCATGCATTAACTATGCCGTTGGCACTGAACGTGGCTGACTGCTCTCTCAAGCGCAACTCATTGACACCAAGTAGAGTGCTGAATGGAAGCAGCTGACCACTGCTGTCGTAGTGAGTCTCAGCAGCGCCAGCCATCTGCCCAGGGCAGCTCGTTCAGTGCCTGCAAACAGCTCTGCACCTGGAAGGCCGCGAGTTCTTGCCCTGGCACCGCCCCTGCAGATGGCAGCTAGCAGTCTGCTGGACAGAATCACACAGAGGGCGAAGGCCAGCAGTACTCTCGCTCCGCACGCCGGTGTAGCTCCAAGGTGCAACACACCCTGACACAGCAATGATGCTTCCGTGACGTGGAGGCTGGGGGTAGCTTCAGCAGTCCAGTAGGCTGCCAGTATCACCCTACATGCCCTCACCTTGCTGCTGATGTATAAAGTCCTGTGTCGCTGGGAACGTGAGTGGCTAGAAGTGACCGACAGCAAGCTCTCTGTCGTCAAGCCCACAACTCGTCCGTGGCGAACTTCCTTCCAGCCACGTCGACGGGACGAGGTCCTCCTCACTCGTCTTCGCATCGGCCACAGCCCTATGACGCGTGGCTTTTTACTCCGGCGAGAGGACCCTCCGATGTGTGGTGCTTGTGGCGTGCAGATCACGGTGCACCACGTTTTATTGGACTGCATTTTATTTGCTGACCAGCGGGCTGCAGCGGATTTGCCGGCGGATCTGCAGTCTATTTTATGCAATGATCAAACGAATGATGTACGCGTTTTAAAGTTTTGTGAATTGTCCCACGTTTTTAACAAGACTTTGGGGAGATGTTTTTAATGTGTCCACAGGGTGGCTGGATAACCAAGGTGTTTTTCTTTTTTTCTTTTTTTAAGGTGTTAAGCCAGTCACATTTCCAAGTGTTGTCCTTTTAACGCTTCTGTGTTTTGTTTTCCCTCTGTTTTAATTTCTTAATTAGCTATCTTGCCTCCTCATTGGCTTTAGTGCATGTAAGAGTACCTGTGCGATAGAGTAATTATTTGGTCATTTCGTGTACATGCGTGTACGACAGTTTACGTTCATATCGTCATTCGTTTGTTTTAATCAATGTCAGGGCGCTGATAACCTCGCCGTTGGGCGCCCATAAGATCCCAAACCACACACACACACCAAAAGGTTGTCATGGTTGGCCTGCAACTTAAACAATCGTCAGTCTCTCCGGTTCTTGACGTGAACAAAATGGCGACACGACTGGCCTGTTGGAGCTTCTGGCTCACTTATTTATATGTGTTTTCTCTATGCCTCTCTCGTAGTTCCTCTGGAGTGGACAAGTGGAGTGCTCTTTCATAATTAGAAGTCAGCTTTCCTCAGCCCACTTCAGATCCTACACACAGATCAGTAGGCGCTATTGCAACTGCAACGTATGGGTACTTCAAACACGTTGGTGCTCCATGCTGCCCTGATTACTTCACATACGCATACAGTGCCCGCCTGGCCAATACTTCTAGCCTGCAAGTGATGTTGTAAACCTGCCTCACAGAGTCATATGCAAAATATCAACATCGGGTGTGCCAATCTGTCCCTTTACTACTGCCTTCCAGCAACAGCGGCACGAGGTTTAGAAGAATTCCTAAATCCATGCCTGTATTTATTTGTGGCGCTACAGCACAGTCAACTTCAATGGTTATTACAGTACATTGTTCCATGTTGATGGTATCTTATCCATCCTATCCGTCCACTGGTACATGCATGCAACATAAGCAATTAATGCTCTTGGTCCCTACAAAACAGAGCAACTAGACATCTGCTACCCTGTCACTGCGAAAGATGAGATTAAAAACAGAGGTTAAAGTGTTGTATATTCTTCTACATGTTAGCCAATAACAAAGACTGCCTCTGTCTGTTGTTCCAACCATCATAGTTTGCGCCATGTAATGTTCAGGTTTTTGAGAGAATCAATGGATGGAATCATGTTAATGTTGATTTTGCTCCTGACACAAACATTGAGTTCGTGGTGGAAAAAAAAAGTGTGGCAGTGTACAAAACGATAGTCATACACTACTATGTGTTACAGCATAAAAAACAATTTATCAATCTGCATGTGAAACAACGACACAAGAACCCTCTCTTGTGATTGATAGTTTGTGGGATATGGTGTTCGTAAAGTATGGGTGACGAATCTTTACACTGGTCTGTGTAAACAATTTCGATCTTGGGACATCTGCTCCAATGGACCGATAGCTGTATGTTTAATGGGATCGCCACATATGCTTGCTGTCAACACGCAGATAGTATTTGTTTTCCGATATTTTCGGGGAGAGAGATGTGGCAAGATCTTATTTAGTTCTCCAGAAGATAACGTTAGTGAAGTTCTTATAGTTCGTAGTTTTACTCCATTGGAAGTTACAAAAATAATGAGGGGGAGAGAGAGAGAGAGATAGAGAGAGAGAGAGAGAGAGAGAGAGAGAGAGAGACATTGTGCGGCCTATGAAGCCTTGGGCATTATTACGCTGTCGTATTTCTGGCGTGGCAATCTTAGAAAGATGATAAAGGAGATTGGGACATGTACAGAGTAATATTTATAAACCATCATTGAAATTCGATCAGTTGCAGGTGTTATGCTATTGAATATCTTTCTGCAGTCCACGTGTACTCTGCATGGATGCTGGTTTCCTCTTGTATGTTAATGTGTTATTTCTCTCTTTGTGATAACACTCTACCTATCAGTCTTCTAACTAATGGAACAGTGCTGTCGGAACGTGATGGGATTTCGAGGGAATTAGCAGGGGTCTGTAAATTGGTGGGGGAGTTCTCTTAGTCG
Organism: Schistocerca americana; assembly: GCF_021461395.2. Lineage (NCBI taxonomy): Eukaryota > Metazoa > Arthropoda > Insecta > Orthoptera > Acrididae > Schistocerca > Schistocerca americana. The sequence continues at coordinate 529,823,922 of NC_060124.1, forward strand.
TCGAAATCGTCTGGACCGAAGTGTGGAAGATTCTTGAGAATACAGCATATAATTGATACTGTGACGAAAGGAGAGTTGAGATGTGAGCTCTATACCGTTTCTTTTAACTATTGTTGTAAAACATATTACAACCTCTCGCATTCCTCTCACAAAGTGATTCCAGTGAGAAAATCAGGCGCTAATATAAAGGTTTCTGCAGAGAGAAAATCAGCAGCAGAAAATCTGTCTCTTGTTTTCTGAATAAATAAGATTCAGCATTCTTCTGTGAGCCTCTTGTGCCTATAAATGGATCGACTGATATCTATACAAGTAAGTTTACTCCGAAAGCCATTGGATGATGTGTGGTGGAGGGTATCCTGTACCACTACTAGCCATTCCCTTTCCTATTACACTCGCAAATACAGTGAGGGAAAAAGACATCCTATATGTCTCACTATGAGCGCTAACTTCTCTTATCTTCTCTTCGTGGTCCTTATGCAAAATGAATCTTGGCAGTAGTCATCTCCAAATGTCTGTTCTTAACTGAGTTCCTCGAAAAGAACATCAGCTTTCCTTTAGGGATTCTCATTCGATTTCTCGAATCATCCTGTCACTAATTGGGCGGGAGTCAATAAGAATGCTTCTATAGGGATGTATTCTGAAAGAAATATAGGTCTGCAGACTCGTACAAGTTTGGAATGTGGTAGTCAGTAGACAGGTATTTTGTTATTTCCCAATATGTTAGTCTTTCTGTGATATTTCGAAAACATTTCGGAATGTTTCGATTTACAGGGTGCATGGGGGGAGGCATATTTTTCAACATCCTCGTTGTTACTCCTAGCCACATTTAAGCACCCAGTCCTTATGAGAAGGACAGAAAAACTTTTGTGGGACTGTAATCATTAACAGCTGTCCGCCATGGAGAGCAGTGTGTTGTCGGCCGGGAGCGGTACAGCCCTTATGCATGGGTAGAGTACATGTTACAGCAAGTTGAAACAGGGAGGGAGAATGAGAGAGATCGTGGTATATACATGCATGTAATAAACCCCTTCCCTCATAAATTTCTCTCCTTCGTTCCTCCTCTATGTTACCGCAGATTACGTGTCACTCATCTCATTTGTACTAAGATTGCAGTACACTCTAAGTGACTATTTACTTCCACTACCCCGAGTGGAATGCATAAGTTCTAATTACTGTTCACAAAACTGCAGTCTTTTATAGTGGTGGTCCCCTGTGCAGAAAATATCACATACGTCGTGAATCCGTTACGTTGAAGCTCTAATAAACTCTCAGCTAGGGACTGATATTGCACGAATAATAAAATTTTCGGTTGGTTTGTTTATGCCACTGACTTTTTTATTAACAGAATGTGAGAAACTGCACAATTACTGAAACTCAAATTATTTAAATTCTTCACATGTTCATAAAAAATAAATAATACAATGAATAGCCTATTTTCGAAGTTACCATCAAATTGTTTTCAGTCACATGTTCAGACAACCAGAGATTGCTCATTCTCAATCGATACAACATATCTGTCTTCCGAGATGGACGAACCAGCTCTGACATTACATCCAAACCACTTCATCCTTTTATTTACACCTCTGAAATACTGAAATGATAGCCTGCTATCGAGAAATTCACTGTTTGAATTTCCGTCATTTTGGTGCGCAACTTCCGAATGCAGCAGCCAGTCATAGAGGAGGACCACATTTAAGCTTTCTCATGATTCGTGTACTGAAGAAACTATCTGTCATCGGAACCTCACACCACATTACGTCATCTTCACACTACTGCTTTCTTAACCGCTCTAAGACGAGTTTCTTGTAGCTGCATATGATGGCTGTAAAGATAGAAATATTACACTGTGGATTCTAAGTGACTTACCCCCAACAAAAAAATGGTTCAAATGGCTCTGAGCACTATGGGACTCAACATCTGTGGTCATAAGTCCCTTAGAACTTAGAACTACTTAAACCTAACTAACCTAAGGACGTCACACACATCCATGCCCGAGGCAGGATTCGAACCTGCGACCGTATTACCCTCAACAGCATGATAAGACAACCGAAAGACAGAATGCAATTACCGTTGAATGTCTTCAACTATTTGAAGATGGTTACCATCCATTTGGGTATTGGAGGAAGTGACTAGCCTGTGAGAAGCCTTCAGAGACGTCATGGAAGCATCAGTAAGAGTTACCTGGCGAGTGTAATCCGACTGCAGGAAGAAATTATTCACCATGCAAAGGGATTCCCATGCTCAAATTAACTAATTAGTCTATCAGTTTGTTATCAATGACGTGTTGCTGGGCAGGTGGATGCGAGGGCGAGAAAATCACAGATATGATGCGAGAGTTGTAGCGTTAATCAGGCTTTTTCTTTGCAGGAAGATCTTTTACAGGAATTTCAGTTTCCCACCTACTGAAGGAGAGATGATCATCGTAATAAAATTAGCTATATTACCGAATTTGTAAAGTGATATGTGGTATAAACCTGATATTTAAAACTTCTCTGTGCTGTTGCCTTGATAGATGTTGTATGTGATGAGACATTTGTTTACGTTACTTGAAGAGAGATTTAGAAAGTGAAGAGACATCCTGTGACAGAGGTACAGTACGCTCTTAGCATTCCTTCATGAGCCAAAAGTGAATTTAATGTTCTAGTCCTATGATGCAGGACGTAACAGATAATAAACAATAAAAGATATTTTTCTGCCAGATGAGCAAATTCTTAGAGCAAAAATAGCATTTGCCATAGTGTTGTACAGGATTTTCACAGATAGTGAGATTACTTTAGCAATGTGAAAACGCGTGCATGGTCTATTTCTTCTATCTTCAAAAATAACTCGTATAAAACGGGAAAATGTACTTTTTGCATGAGAAATTCTGGGTGTATTAACAAAAGAACATCCCAGTACTAGATTTTTTAAACTGGGGTGTCTATGTCAGAGATGGGACTGTAGTTAGTCCGAGTTGGGCCGCATTGAGCTGTGTCTGGCGGAGGGAGTGGTTGGGCAGCTGGAAGTAGAGGCCAAGCTCTGGGGACTTCTCATCTGACTAGCTATTCAGGTACACAATGCACTTGGTAACTGACGCTGGACTAGGCAGGAGGCGACTGGACAGTTTTCTTTTTTGTCCTGAGACAACGTGTTCAGGTAAGATAATGGGTACTACAATCATAAAATTATTGTTGTTCCCAAATGATGTGGCTAGAGGAGTTCTATAAATAGGGCAGGCTGTTGCAGGCGCAGTGGGACAGTGGGTCGCGGTTCTAATATTATTATTACCCATTCTTACGTTTCTTCCAACATCAGCTACTCACATGCAGATCAGCAGGAGGCTAGCCCCCTGTACTCCAGTGGTACTTCGCTGTCCTGTTATTATTACCATCTATCCTTCCCCTATAGGGCTATTGGCTAGACTGGCTGGAACAACTCTCTAGTGCTAGACTAACAGCGAAAACATGTACTCCATATCTAGCAGTTATTGATAAAACTGGATGGAGTTACCGTCTAGTGACCGATCAGTAGCAACTCTAATTGTTTAAATAAACAATGTGCTGCACTACTTACAAAATAAAGACTTACATCCATACTAACCAGCAGCCCAGAACATACTGAAACCTTTTCCCATCAATTTCCATATGGGGAGGAAAGGGAAGGAGGTGGAGGGGAGATGGGCGTGGAGATGGGAGTGGAGGACGACCAACAGCCCTCTGGCGCTGATGCTATGAACTAACTCAGCTGGTCTTTGGATCTCAAAGTAAACATACAATATTTGATATTCCTACTAATATATTTGAATTTCCTGCCATTTCTCCTGGATTGGTGCCTTGGATTACGTTATGGGAGGGGAGGGGTAGGGGAAGGGCTGGGAGTTCTCTGAGGGTGACTCATGTGATGTCAGGGAGTACTCATGATGTCATCAGAGGGTAGGGTTCGTTACTTGATCAGTAAATTAATTAACAAATTTAATTTGATATCAATTTTATATCAAAATTGGACCAGAACAGCCTTTATCCCATTACTTAGATTTCTCAGTGTAGTAGCATCTGTCATTCCTACCTCACTCCACTTCGTGATGTCATGCATCACCTACTGCAAATTAGCTCGACTGAGATGTAAAATTCGGAGTGATGGATGTTAATGCTATTTCAGTTGCTTAAAGTTTTCTGGAATGACATTTTTAGTATATTTCCTTGCTTCTTCAACTGAACAATTAATCCAATTTTTGCTGGTGCATTTAGAAAGTTATTGTTAAAATTACTTTCAGCTCGTGAATTATCAGTTACAACATTGCTATTAAGTTTAAATGTTGTTGTATCTTGTACATTGGCTGGGTGACCTTTCTGACATACCACAGAATCTCAAATAGTTTTATTAATCTTATAATCCGCATTATTTATTTCTGTCAGAAAATGCATATTTCTCGACATTTTAATGTCTTTCCTTGAAGTACTACAGTATTTTTGTAGTATGCAAGTAATGTCAGATCTTGGCATATTCTGGCCTTGATTTAAATTTACCTCTTACTCTTACATGATATTTTAATTCACAAAGTTATCTGTGGCTTTCTTATTTTTAATACATTTTCCAGAGTACTTTTTAGAAAAGCTATCGTGCAATATTGACACAAATTCACTGTTAAATCACTTGAATATGAGATTAGCATCTCTTTATACACTCCTGGAAATGGAAAAAAGAACACATTGACACCGGTGTGTCAGACCCACCATACTTGCTCCGGACACTGCGAGAGGGCTGTACAAGCAATGATCACACGCACGGCACAGCGGACACACCAGGAACCGCGGTGTTGGACGTCGAATGGCGCTAGCTGGGCAGCATTTGTGCACCGCCGCCGTCAGTGTCAGCCAGTTTGCCGTGGCATACGGAGCTACATCGCAGTCTTTAACACTGGTAGCATGCCGCGACAGCGTGGACGTGAACCGTATGTGCAGTTGACGGACTTTGAGCGAGGGCGTATAGTGGGCAAGCGGGAGGCCGGGTGGACGTACCGCCGAATTGCTCAACACGTGGGGCGTGAGGTCTCCACAGTACATCGATGTTGTCGCCAGTGGTCGGCGGAAGGTGCACGTGCCCGTCGACCTGGGACCGGACCGCAGCGACGCACAGATGCACGCCAAGACCGTAGGATCCTACGCAGTGCCGTAGGGGACCGCACCGCCACTTCCCAGCAAATTAGGGACACTGTTGCTCCTGGGGTACCGGCGAGGACCATTCACAACCGTCTCCATGAAGCTGGGCTACGGTCCCGCACACCGTTAGGCCGTCTTCCGCTCACGCCCCAACATCGTGCAGCCCGCCTCCAGTGGTGTCGCGACAGGCGTGAATGGAGGGACGAATGGAGACGTGTCGTCTTCAGCGATGAGAGTCGCTTCTGCCTTGGTGCCAATGATGGTCGTATGCGTGTTTGGCGCCGTGCAGGCGAGCGCCACAATCAGGACTGCATACGACCGAGGCACACAGGGCCAACACCCGGCATCATGGTGTGGGGAGCGATCTCCTACACTGGCCGTACACCACTGGTGATCGTCGAGGGGACACTGAATAGTGCACGGTACATCCAAACCGTCATCGAACCCATCGTTCTACCATTCCTAGACCGGCAAGGGAACTTGCTGTTCCAACAGGACAATGCACGTCCGCATGTATCCCGTGCCACCCAACGTGCTCTAGAAGGTGTAAGTCAACTACCCTGGCCAGCAAGATCTCCGGATCCGTCCCCCATTGAGCATGTTTGGGACTGGATGAAGCGTCGTCTCACGCGGTCTGCACGTCCAGCACGAACGCTGGTCCAACTGAGGCGCCAGGTGGAAATGGCATGGCAAGCCGTTCCACAGGACTACATCCAGCATCTCTACGATCGTCTCCATGGGAGAATAGCAGCCTGAATTGCTGCGAAAGGTGGATATACACTGTACTAGTGCCGACATTGTGCATGCTCTGTTGCCTGTGTCTATGTGCCTGTGGTTCTGTCAGTGCGATCATGTGATGTATCTGACCCCAGGAATGTGTCAATAAAGTTTCCCCTTCCTGGGACAATGAATTCACGGTGTTCTTATTTCAATTTCCAGGAGTGTATAAAGACCTCGTCGCATTCCACCACTTTTAACTTGGTCTTAAAACATTCTATCCTGCGCCCATTAATTTGTTTGTTTGTTGTCACGTTTATAAGGTTTCTTAATTAATGCCCAGTATAAACACTTCTACAAATCTTATCAGGAGATGCTGAATGTTAATTTAGTAATAATGCGAAAACGGAAATATGTGTTCTGGTGCGCAGGGCAGAGGTGATCCCTCCATATTTTTAACAACAGAAAACGTGAACAGAAGTCGATTCAGTTTGCTCAGTTACACACAATTGGTGTATCTGAGTCGGTTGTTCCTACCTTACTCCGTTTCGTCATGTCATGAGCAGCTACTGCATCTTTACTCAACCGAGATGTAAATTTCCAAATGAAATATGGCTCCTAGAGCTGGAAATTTTACCGCAGTGGGACACTTCTGAGGGACCAGTTGAACAAATATGTTAGTCTAGTGTGAAGAATGAAATCAATACCTGCTACTAGCCCGCTCCTCGTGAGTGCTCTTCGTAAGCAGATAAAGCTTCTGGTAATGCAAAACAAAGTTACCGCCATACACACGTTGAAGCCAAAAATGCTGTAGTGTTGCTCTGTTTTTATATTAATGTGTGGTGTCTGCTCTTTCGGACCTAATGTAGTTCTCGTCTGCACAGATGTGGCGGAGGGTCCGCCGGTGGTTGTGCTGCTGCGGCAGCACTGAGGAGGAGGAGGAGAAGAGCGTCCAGCTGGAGGCGGAGGAGAAGAACGTTCAGCAGGGGGCGGAGGGCGCCCCTCCAGACCCAGAGGCGGTCATGCAGCAGGTGAGGGTCGCCGGTGTACGCCGCTCTAGAATGTTGGCAGTGTTTGGGGGCAGACTCACTGTACAGAAGTTTTGCCAATGTGTGGAGGCACCGAAAACACGCCACACTGCCATGCCTAGTGCGACGTAGGAAACCCTTTCGCATTCAAAACAGCATCCAGTCGTCTCGGAATGGATAAATGCACCTCCTGTACTGTTTCAAGGGAAACTTATACAATTTTTCCATCAAAATAGTGGCAACTTCAGGTAGCAATGATGCTTGTGGATAGCGTTCATGGAAACTTTTCTCCAAAGAAGCCCACAAAGGCTCAGTAATATGGAGATCTGGTGACTGTGGTGGCCATTGAAGATGAGACGGTTCATCCTGGTGCTCACAAAAACAGTCTTGAGCTCTGTGGGCTGTATGTACAGGGGCCCTGTCTTTTTGGAACACAGCATCACCATTGGGGAAAAAACATTGTACCACGGATTGATCAGCGAAAATGGTCACATAAACCTTGGCAGTAATAAGAGAGTGGAGAGTAACCATAGTACCCATGGAATATCACGATATGGGTACCATGTTTCACTCTTGGGACATGTGCTCGGCTAGAAGACGTGAAACAAAGCTCATCCAATCAAATGAGTTTCTTCCATTGCTCTATAGTCCAGGTTTTCTAGATTTGGCACCATGTTGCAGGATATTGCGAAATTAAAACACTTCCATCAGATCGTTACATCAGACCACTCGTTTCCAGTCGTCCATTGTTCTGTGGCATCGATCTATACTCCACATGAACCGTCGCTTAGCACTGATTACAGAAATTTGAGGCTTATGAGGAGCTGTTTGACCATTGTGTCCCATTCCTTTTAAACTCTCTACGCACAGCCGTTGTGTTTGCTGGGCCACTGATAGCAGTCTGGAATGCACGAGTCATTCCTTCTGCTGATTTCAGGCGATTATTTACAACCTCCTTCCACAGAGACCGGTAGTCCCCATCCGTCAGTACGCGAAGTCTGCTTGGTGCTGGTTTTGCTGTGGATATTCCTTCACGTTTCCACTTGACGACCACTTCACCCACTCTCGACTTAGGCAGCTTTAGAAGGGTTGAAAAGTCGATAATGGATGTGACTCTGGTGGCGGGTGGAAGTGGGCAGAACTGGGTTCTCCGTGCTACTGGGAAGCATCACGAATAGTCAACGCTCTATTGACCTGAGAAGTCTCAATAGAAATTGAGAAGATAGTGCAAACACGTATTGCTAAGTGAGATAGTTCAGTTTTGAAAAGGCATATAACTTTTACAATTCCACAGAAATTTTTTCATGTTATATCTATTAACAGAGGTAAGGTTAGCTACTATGAAGCTAATAAACCCTTTTGTCTACAGGAGTGGGAGAAGTTCGTGCAAGAGTTCTATGCAGCATATAGTAGACTGGCTGACGAACTGTCTCTAAGTTCCTCACAGGTGAGTACCACTAAGTCTCTAGACTTCTCTCATAATTGATCGCCAAAGTTTCTAACTGCATGTGTACTACTTACAATTCATCCATAGCAGATAAGAGTGCCATAAAATCTGTTAATGTTAAATCCAGAAGCAAAGTTAGATGTTATTTACTATGTAGCTGATTAAGTATTTTGTCCGCAGGAACGAGAGCAGTTTATAGATGAATGCTTTGGCATGTACTGCAGGATAATGGAGGAGCAGCTGCTGGAATCAATAAGGGTGAGTACTACACACTCTGTAGACTTTAGTCATAACTGAAGGTTGCATATTCTAGGTAGATGCGCACTTCTTAGCTATCGTCCACAGAAAATCACAGTGGTGTAGGAATTCATTTCTTCAGTCTCTAGCCCCACACTTAACCAAAAACGTTACGTGACGTGCCATTGTGGATAGTTACTTTTGAGACATTTTCTTGTTTGTGAGGCGGTTGGGTATATACATTTCTTGATGCAACAGCTAGTAATCTTTATTGGGCTAGAGACACAGTTGTCTGGGACTATAGCTATTTGTGCTTCAGAATGTTACTGCGAGGAAGGAGAGGTTCGGGAGACAAAGACACTTTGTAATACAGCAGTGTATCACGATTCAATGCAAGCGGTTGAAGAGTTACATGTACAAAGACAGAAGCGGGGTCATGGTTGTAAAAACTGTCGAAAGATTGTGTTATGGGAAGAAGCAAACTGTGGTCAAACACATTCGCTTGAGTACAGAATATGTCAGCACCAGTGAATCTTACAGTTACGCCAAAAACTGAGCCTTGTCAGGTGTCATGAGTGTTGACGTTGTCTTGCAGGCTACGGCGGGCGCACCCCTCGCCACCACGCCCTCAGCCTCCAACACTGTGGAGGCGCCGCAGCGGAAGGAGAAGCGACGTCAGCGTCGTCGTGGCTGGCCCTCTCCTGCCCCCAGCAGCTCCTCCTCCAGCAGCGGGGAGGCTCCGCGCCGCAGGTGGAGGCCGAGTCGGCGCTGCCGCAGGAGGAAGCTGCGCGTGCGTCATCGCGGCCGGCCCACTGCCGCCCCCAGCAGCTCCTCGTCCGCCTCCGGCAGCAGCGAGGAGTTGCGGCGCGAGAGGCGGAGGCCCAGCCGCCTGTGTCGCGCCTGCGTCCGCACCAGGGGGGCCGCGCAGCTGTCGGGAACACACGAGGGCGCTCTGCGCCGTAGCTACAGACTCTGTTCACGAAGACCTTTTAAATAAACGACTCTTTGTGGTCTTTCTGGGCACTCTATTGTTGTTCTTGTAGTATCAAACATTGGTACACGTCACAACGATGATCGATATTACGAATCTGTCAAGAAACCTTTCGTGAGAATCCACTGTATAAAGGCCAAATCCTGCTGGAGTATTCCATGAAGAAATGTTAGCAGCAGCAACATGTTTGTAGCAGAGACACACTCTGTTGGAGTATGCCTCTTGCCTTGTGGCACGGTTCACTCATGTCCAACTTTCCCAGTTGACGCTTGAATGTCGGTTCGCTTGAAGGTCGGTTTCAAAAGGAACATTCTGCATTTGAAAATTAATGGGAACACTAGGGCTGCCATAGAAACACCCCTGTGGCAGTTCATGTCAGGCATCACGTCACGGTCTCTCGACATCAAACCTTCCCGCAGAGGCTGCCGCTCCAAGTGTTAGTGCAGCTGATTGCAGGGCGTGCCGAGTGTGGTTCAAAATGGCTCTGAGCACTATGGGACTTAACTTCTGAGGTCATCAGTCCCCTAGAACTTAGAACTACTTAAACCTAACTAACCTAAGGACATCACACACATCCGTGCCCGAGGCAGGATCCGTGCCCGTAGCGGTCGCGCGGTTCCAGACTGTAGCGCCTAGAACCGCTCGTCCACACCGGCCGTGCCGAGTGTGACAAGGGTGTAATCCCTCTTGCACGAATTGCAGGTAAAGCACTAGAACGGACGTGCTGGCCACCATCAAATACTTCTCTTTTGACTTCAAGAAAACCTTTTTGGCAAAATAAAATAAATTTTCAAGCCTTAGAATCAGATAGCTGCGCTCGGCGATGGACTGTAATTCTCTACACCATTCATCACAATTAGTGTCATGCATCAAAATTACTTAACCCATTGCGCGAAATTTTAAGAGTTTACTGCAGTAAAAACGTTCTATTTGGTTCATTTTAGGTCATAAATTGCTGTAAATGGAATTTAGCTAACATATGGAAATTGTATTAACAATGAAGGCAGAAAGATAGCTGCCTCCATTCTCAAGATAATGGTTTGAATGTCTATTGGAGGATTGTCCATTTCGCCCCTTTCTCTGCATCTGTAACATTAATAACCTGCATGTAACGCCATTGGTATTTCATAAACTGTTCAAGATATCATAATGATGAGGTTTTTTTTTTACAAACTATAGAATCAAAAGAACGCATTTTGTCACACAACTAACACTCAAAACTTTTTTTCTTTATAGAGATATGGAACTAACTCTAGTTTTTTTCTATTGGAACAATGTACTTTTTTCAATAGCATTTAATATCTCATCGAAGAAGAATACAGTGGCGTAGCACATGTTAACATGTTCTATGTGGGCTGCTGAACTCTAATTAGAACCTGTTACTTGTTATGTCTCAAGATGTAATCGCTAAGTACCTACATGTTATAACTCTGAGTTTGCATCGAGGCCTTCTGTTTCTTCGCAACTTTCAGAATACTTTATAGCTATATGCAAAGAAGCAGCTTGGCAGGTAGTCTTTCTAGCATCACTACTGGAATGGTCTTTCGACCAGGCACCTGATACTTTACTTCACTTTCTTTTACTGAAGATCCACACATCTAGGATGGCATCATCCTGTGATGACAAGTACGAGATAAAATAACCTGTCATCATCTTCAGCGTCCACTAGTCCTGGACAAGGATACAGCATAGAAGATGAGCATTGCCACTGATCGAAGTCTGATTAATAGTTATTTCGGGCCGCAGCTCCTGAAAAACCAAGAATTAGAATAAAATAGTAAGGGTAAATGTCACTACGGTTGATGGAAGTCTGTAAATATGGTTTAAGAATATAGTAAACAAAGAAGACAGAATCGTGACAACATACTGATGACAAAACTTTGAAATATGCAGGAAAAGTGTGAAGTAATTGTGGTACCTTTTCAGTAAAATTTCACACAACGCCTTGCCGAAGCAAGGGGGAAGTAGAAGCAACAGGGAAAAGAAGATTACGGCTTTAAGCGCCCGACTAGTATTAAGGGAATCATTTTAAAACAGTATACATAGAGCGTCCTCATCCAGGAATGAGCGAACGGGCTCCAAGAAAAGAAAAATTTTTGGCTTACAATAAAACTGTTACCCAAAAAGCAGTCAGAATCATGCCTATGGTACTACATGATGGCTCTAACGACTGTTAATTAACGCTGTGTGTTGTATGGTCATAAAATAAGCCACTTTCAGATCCATCGCAGTGTTTGATGCCAGCGTCTGTGCATATCGTCGTTGCCCGGCCCATTACAGTACTATACTGTGACGAATGCAGCAGTTGGTACACACGTGGCTTACTGGTTCCTCCTGCAGTTTTCCTGTGTAGAGCTTGCTGGCGATTCTCGCAATGTATGTGTTAGATGTCGTTTGGCGTTACAGGACAACATCGTGTTTGTTAGGCCGTAAACAAAATGACTGTGAGTATGAGATTACTTGAACCAGAGACACATCGGATGTGGAAACTGGATGCTTGACGCTCTGCACGGGACTCTCAAAGAACTGCAAGATGGATTCATTGTACCTATACAGACAACACGCTTCGTATACGCAGTGGTGACACAACTCGAGCTCTGTTAACATGCACACAGCCCAAACATCTGACTCAAATAGGATGCAGCATTACACTGATTTTCTGAAGAAAATTCTTCCCATCATTTTGTCCTGAGTTGACCCAGTTCAAGTAAGATGTGAAAGAGACACAATTTTCTTGCAATTTGCAAGCACTTGTCAAAGGCCCATATTTATCGTACGAAGCCAGCTTCAATGAAAATCACACGTCGGAGAAGGAACTGCTTCCTTTTCGTCTAGTTCTAGTAAACACACTGAAATTCAGCCAGTGATAATAGGTCCTAATAGGAAACGCTCAAGAAGTGATGTACCCTACGGTCATAAACTGCATACTTTGTATTTTTCTGATCGCAAACCGTTATCTTGATACTCTTTTGCCCACAGAACAATGCTTACGAGCAGCCACCAACGTTCTGCAGTGCAAAGTTAACTTGTATTCTCAGTGCAGTTGTGTAGTGTATGTTGTGTGTCTAACCGAGGAGCTCAGACTGTGCACATAATGTCACTTTACCGCAAAATCTGTTGTCCGGAAGGCAAGTTGATCGCCAGATTGGCGTACACACAGCAACATTATTTGAACATACGACAAGTCCCATGAAGTGGAAAACAATGAACATCTGCCTCATAGTGGTCCTTTGCTATCAAGAGGGTGCTAACTGATGTCTGCTACCTATAAATTATGGCTCGAAGGTGCACTGAGGAGAATTCAGGAGAACTGCACACATCATCTTTGGAGGCATCTGGGAACATAGCCTCGTCACAAAGCAGTATACAATTGTCTCCACATGATCAGCTTGGCCTCTGTCCGTCCATTACAAAATAGAGCACAAATCATCCTCACCATCCCCAGGATCATGGTGAGGGAATAATGCGGGCAAAGGAACTCGAGGTCTGTATTGTTTGTCTCCTGATGATCATGGCAGTGGAGAGTGGAAGTACCCAGGTTCCAGCATGCATGTCAGGCATGCAGTTGCCGAGGCTGAGGTGAGTCAGTCATGTTTTGAGTCAGTATCGTCCACAGATGTCAGACGCCTCTTCTCACTGATTTGAGGGTAGTGCACTACTGGAAAAGTAGCCTCCATCCTATTGTCCAGACCTTCCAAGGCAGTAACGCTTGAGCACACCTTCGTCCAGAAGGTGGGAATCCATCAAATGGAATAGCCTGTGATATCCGCTGACATGAACCCTACTCAGCATGCGTACAGTGAGTTGCAACTTACAGTGTACAGTCGGAAGACTCCTTCTCACACACAGGATGACCTCTGGAAGGACGTCATCCAAGAGTGGGACAGGCTTCAGTAGCAACGTCTAACAGCATATCGGCAGCATACCAAGGATGATCCGAGCATGTTACCATTCACCGAGTTTAGCAAAACTGTATTTTTCTTATTTCACAAACAAGTAATTTTGGACATAATACTTTTAGTTTGGTTGTTCTTTTTTTTCAATGCAAACTTACTTTGTTCTAGTTTCAGAACAGTTATTCATTCATTCCCTGCGTCCCTTGAGTTCAAGTGCACACCTGTACATAGATACACAAGCTGTTCAATACCATTTGTGAGCCCTTTATAACGGGAAGAGTAGCAAAAGTAATACTTCTTTTGTATTCACAAAATACAGTTGGCGTCCAACATACTGCAGAAAGGAATTACTGTTACTGAGGTGGGTTACTAATCATGCACCACCTAAAGAGCTTCGTAACAGGGAAAAGTGGCTATAAATACAAATTTAAGTCAACAGAGATTGTCAATAATTTATTAATAATTTTTGTACATGACTCAACCAGACTATGAAGATGAGGCCAGATTGTTAAACAGTTCTATCAGAGATATAACTTTTAGCAACAGTCTAGTTTCTGATTCGACTGAATGATGATTATTTAAAGTAAAAGCACATCCAGTGTGGTTCTGTTTGTCTTGTTCTTCTTCTTCTTTTTTTGTAATTGGGATCTCATCCTCCCACGACATATGAGATATATGGATGCAAATTTAAGAATATTTTTTAAACTGTATAAAAAGATGAATGTATCAGCCTGTTTACAAAAAATAATGTTCTTTTCTCTGATTAAAATTTAGAAAAGAAACTAGCAACCTGCCTCAGGTTTTCACGGGTAACATGAAGTGTGGCATAGCAGTAGGCAACTTAACAGCATCACTATCATACAACTTCTCCATCTATATTTACATACAGATACTCTGCAAGCCACCACATGGTGTGTGGAGGTGGGTGCCCTGCATCATTACTAGTCATTTCCTTAAAAAGTCTTCCAGCCACTGACATACCTGCAAACCTAAGCTGTATGCTCGTACATGAAGAAGTTACAAAAATAAAAGCACAGAAAATTAGCCACAGGGTTAACATACAGATACAATACAATATTGCAGTGCCTATTTTGTTCAGAAGTTCAATGCCGTGTTCGTTCAGACATGTACACATGTACGAAGGAAGAGGAACTGCAACGACTACATCCATTACGAAATATATCAAATGTATTTGAAGTTGTGAGTGTGGACAGCGATCAGCTGTATAATGGAATGATGCCACTGAAAATTTGTGCTGCACCAGTACTCAAACTTGGATTCCTCGCTTATCATGAGCTGTGGCCTTACCATTAGCACAACTCAAGGCCAGATCCAAACTTCAATATGCCACCACCCATTTGTCTATGACCTGCAATAATAGCTTCATTATGTATGAGGTGTGTCAAGACTTTCTTTGCAACATGTGGCAACCCTGCAGGCTTGCGTAGGCACAATATCTTTGACCTTGGTCTATAAGCTGCTTCTAGTTCAAGCGGCACATTGATGCAACTGCTCAGTTGTGAGTTGTGCTGTAATAAGTTAACACGTGTTTGGGTCTCTCATCACAGAAATGGAGCCACATAATATTGTCAACGGTATGCCATTTATTTTTGCGTTAAATTGGGTGAAAACGCGGCGACAACTTACGGTAAGCTTCAGAAGGCTTTTGGAGAGGAGGTTATGTGAAGAGCTCAAGTTTTTCGTTGGCATAAAATGTATAGTGAAGGCAGAACGAATGTTGAAGATGAAGACCGCAGTGGACGACCATCAACCTCACGGACGGATGTCAACTTGGCCAGGGTGTGTGAAATCGTACGATCAGATCGAAGATTATCCGTGAAAATGATTGCAGAAGAAGTGAACATCAATCGAGAAACGGTTCGTCTATAATAACTGAAGATCTTGGTATGAGAAAGATTTGTGCAAAAATGGTCCCCAAAAATCTCACACCACAACAACGAGAAACAAGTAAAAATGTGGCAGTCTATCTGTTAAAGCAAACAGAAATCAATCTAGAATTGTTGAGCCGTGTTGTCACTGGTGATGGAAGTTGGTTTTTTCTGTACGATCCAGAGACAAAACGCCAAAGTTCGCAATGGTGCTCAAAGGGACCACCCAGACCAAAAGAAGCTCGCATGTCGAAGTCAAAAGTGAAATGCATGCTTGTGTGCTTCTTTGATTCCGAGGAAATTGTTCATAAAGCGTGGGTGCCTCCTGGACTAACAGTTAACCAATATTACTACAAAAAAATTTTAGAGCCGGCCGGAGTGGCCTTGCGGTTCTAGGCGCTACAGTCTGGAGCCGAGCGACCGCTACAGTCGCAGGTTCGAAACCTGCCTCGGGCATGGGTGTGTGTGATGTCCTTAGGTTAGTTAGGTTTAATTAATTCTAAGTTCTAGGCGACTGATGACCTCAGAAGTTAAGTGGCATAGTGTTCAGAGCCATTTGAACCATTTTGAAATTTTAGAAAGACTTCGTAAAAGAGTTCTTCGTGTCCGTGCCAACACTGCTGATAATTGGATTCTGCATCACGATAATGCGCCATCCCATACTGCTCTGTCAGTACAGCAATTTTTAACCTAAAAACAAATTTCAATACTACCACAGCCACTTTATTCACCAGATATCGCTCCGTGCGACTTTTTCATATTTCCAAGAGTCAAAACGGCGGTCAAGGGACACCATTTTCAAACAACACAAGATTTCCAAAAAGCTGTGACGAGGGTCCTGGAGGATATTACAGAAGATGAGTTCCAGAAATGTCAGAAGCGCTGGAAAAAGTGTGTGCAATCAGAAGGGAACTACTTTGAAGGAGACAACACTAAACTTGACTAAAACGGTAAGCAACATTTTTTTTTCACAACAGTCTCATTACTTTATTGTCACACCTCATATATCCCTGTACAAAGGTGACATTTTAATTTAAAGTCGGTTGCCTGGCGTCTGTGAATAAATACGATATTGAAGTGCCCGTGTTTTTCAGAAGTACGGCGTAGTTTTCTTTCCTGTTCGGTCGCATATAGAGCGTTGGGAAAATGACCGTCTATGTGCCTCTTTATGAACCCTTATTTCACTTATCTTCATGGTCGTTACACGAAATTTACGTTTAAAGAAGCAGAATTGTTTTTCAGTGAGCCTCAAATGCTGGTTTTCTAAATTTTCTCAATAGGGCTCCTTGAGAAGAATGTTACCTTCGCTCTAGTGATCCCCATTTAAGTTCCCGAAGCATTTCAATAAAACTACCCATACTCAAAAATGGGTTGCATTAGTCTCCTATATGCGGTCTCCTTTACAGATGAGTGATACTTTCCTAAAATTCTCACAGTAGACCGAAGTCGACCATTCACCTTCCCTGCTGTCATTCTAACATGCTCATTCCATTTCACACTGCTTTGCAACATTACGTCTAGATATTTAATCGATGTGACTGTGTCAAGCAGGACACTACTACTGCTGTACATTATGGGTTTGTTTTCCCACTCATCTGCCTTAACTTACAGTTTGTCTACATTTAGATCTCACTGCCACACGTCAGACCAACTAGAAATTTTACCTAACTTATCTTGTATCTCCCTACAATCACTCAACGACAACAAGTCTATCACACCACAGTTTCATCAGCAAACAACCACAGATTGCAGCTTATCGTGTCCAGTAGATCATTTACGTACATAAAAAATAAAAGCGGTGCTATCACACTTCCCTGGGGCACTCCTAATGATACCTTTGTCTCTGATCAACACTCGCCACGAAGGACAACGTACTGGGATCTGTTACATAAAAAGTCTTCGAGCTACTCTTATACCTGGTGACCTAAGCCATATGCTTGAACCTTCATCGTCAGTCAGCAGTGGGGCATCGTGTCAAATGCTTTATGGAAATCTAGGAGTATGGAATCTGCCTGTTGCCCTTCATCTATGGTTCGCAGGCTCCAACGTGACAAAAGGGCATCCTGAGTTTCGCATGAGTGATGCTTCCCGAAACCGTGCTGATTTGTAGGCACAATCTTTCCCTCTCAAGGATATTTATATTCAAACTGAGAATATGTTCAAGGATTCTGCAGCAAACCAATGTTAAAGATATTGGTTTGCAATTTTACAGGGCATTTCTCCTTCAGTTCTTATATGCTGGAGGCACCTGTACTTTTTTCCAGTCACTTGGGACTTTGAGGCTAATGCAAGCTAATTAAAGGGTCAATACTGTAAAGTACTCTTTGTTAAACAGCACTGGAATTCCATCAGGACCTGGCGAATTATTCATTTCCAACTCGTTCAGTTGATTCTCTACACCAGCAATGCTTATTACTACACTCTTGGAAATTGAAATAAGAACACCGTGAATTCATTGTCCCAGGAAGGGGAAACTTTATTGACACATTCCTGGGGTCAGATACATCACATGATCACACTGACAGAACCACAGGCACATAGACACAGGCAACAGAGCATGCACAATGTCGGCACTACTACAGTGTATATCCACCTTTCGCAGCAATGCAGGCTGCTATTCTCCATTGGAGACGATCGTAGAGATGCTGGATGTAGTCCTGTGGAACGGCTTGCCATGCCATTTCCACCTGGCGCCTCAGTTGGACCAGCGTTCGTGCTGGACGTGCAGACCGCGTGAGACGACGCTTCATCCAGTCCCAAATATGCACAATGGGGGACAGATCCGGAGATCTTGCTGGCCAGGGTAGTTGACTTACACCTTCTAGAGCACGTTGGGTGGCACGGGATACATGCGGACGTGCATTGTCCTGTTGGAACAGCAAGTTCCCTTGCCGGTCTAGGAATGGTAGAACGATGGGTTCGATGACGGTTTGGATGTACCGTGCACTATTCAGTGTCCCCTCGACGATCACCAGTGGTGTACGGCCAGTGTAGGAGATCGCTCCCCACACCATGATGCCGGGTGTTGGCCCTGTGTGCCTCGGTCGTATGCAGTCCTGATTGTGGCGCTCACCTGCACGGCGCCAAACACGCATACGACCATCATTGGCACCAAGGCAGAAGCGACTCTCATCGCTGAAGACGACACGTCTCCATTCGTCCCTCCATTCACGCCTGTCGCGACACCACTGGAGGCGGGCTGCACGATGTTGGGGCGTGAGCGGAAGACGGCCTAACGGTGTGCGGGACCGTAGCCCAGCTTCATGGAGACGGTTGCGAATGGTCCTCGCCGATACCCCAGGAACAACAGTGTCCCTAATTTGCTGGGAAGTGGCGGTGCGGTCCCCTACGGCACTGCGTAGGATCCTACGGTCTTGGCGTGCATCCGTGCGTCGCTGCGGTCCGGTCCCAGGTCGACGGGCACGTGCACCTTCCGCCGACCACTGGCGACAACATCGATGTACTGTGGAGACCTCACGCCCCACGTGTTGAGCAATTCGGCGGTACGTCCACCCGGCCTCCCGCATGCCCACTATACGCCCTCGCTCAAAGTCCGTCAACTGCACATACGGTTCACGTCCACGCTGTCGCGGCATGCTACCAGTGTTAAAGACTGCGATGGAGCTCCGTATGCCACGGCAAACTGGCTGACACTGACGGCGGCGGTGCACAAATGCTGCGCAGCTAGCGCCATTCGACGGCCAACACCGCGGTTCCTGGTGTGTCCGCTGTGCCGTGCGTGTGATCATTGCTTGTACAGCCCTCTCGCAGTGTCCGGAGCAAGTATGGTGGGTCTGACACACCGGTGTCAATGTGTTTTTTTTTCCATTTCCAGGAGTGTATTTCATCCATATGGGAATATGTGCGATAGTCAAATGATGGAACGTTTGTACGCTTCCCCTACATGAACAATTTCTTAAATCCGAAATTTAAAATTTCTGCTTTACTTTTGCTACCTGCCACACTAGACTTGTCAACGAGTGACTGGATAGAAGCCTTAGACCCACTTAGTGATTTTACGTGTGTCCAGAATTTTTTTGGATTTTTGGCACGATCTTCTGCTAAGTTTTGAAGGTGACAGTAGTTGTAAGCTTCGCTCATCGATCTTTTTACAGAATCACAAATTTCTATTAACTTTCGCCTACCATAATTTGCACATTCTCTTTTGAACCGAGAGTGAAGCTGCCTTTGCTTCCTCCTCAGCACATTTCAAATTTCATTGTTAACCACAGTGGGTCTTTTCTGTCCTTCTTCCACTTATTCTGCACAAACTTCTCCAGAATATGATTTACAGTTCGTGTAAACTTTGCCTGTAATTCCTCCACATTCGTCCCACTGGAACTAAGTGATGTCAATTCATTGTGTAAGTGGGATGCTAATGACTGCCTGTCTGCTCTTTCTAGCAGAAATACTCTCCTAGACCCCTTGTCTGATTTGCGCCATGGGCGCTAATACCTGTCTCTGTACTGACACAGCTGATAACCTTGTTGTTAAGGGCCTGTAAGCTTCTAATCTGACGCTGTTGATTAGGTTACACCAGTTGGTAGCTATGAGGTCCAAAATGGCTCCAAAACCATTACAACTGAATCGGGTGACTGGTAGAAACATCCAAACATCAACTTGATTTCACCTAGAACTGTTACACGACGACTTCAGTGTCACACTCAAATTCGACCTTTGTAGAGGCAATATTTTTGTCAACTGTAGTAAAGACACCGTCTCCTGTAGCATGTCATTTGTTTGCTAAATATCTCAGGGGTTTCTGCTTTGGGTTTCAGACAGCTTTCAGATCCAAAACTAATTTGAGTAGGAGAAGTTTCCTGGAGGGCAGTGAATTCAGGAGCTTCATTACGAATACTTTGATAATTTACTGATAAAATTTTGACAGTCAATCTGTCCTCACTCTGAACACGATCTGTTTTCACTATCTGCAAATCATCTGGTAT
This sequence comes from Schistocerca americana, assembly GCF_021461395.2. Taxonomy (NCBI): domain Eukaryota; kingdom Metazoa; phylum Arthropoda; class Insecta; order Orthoptera; family Acrididae; genus Schistocerca; species Schistocerca americana. Next base: position 529,844,211 of record NC_060124.1, read on the forward strand.
GTGTCCATCGCCTAGCCTAAAAAAAACCATGTGCACTTCACAAATACTCTGCTTCCTGATGATTTGCTTCCCTTGTGTAGTGCACCTCTTACCTATCAAGGAGAGTCCTACGGTCTCCCATTGAATAACGCGAGTCCAGAAATCATCAGCCAAGCCCATCACAGAGTCAACAAAGCCTTTTTTTGAGATCCTCCACACAGTTTCAATGCAAAGGACCCCAATCAACTCTAGACACAATGCTGCAAATTGAGAGCTATGCCTGCACCCAACCCTTGACAGCAGCAGCTTTCACCATCTCAACTAGCTGCCTGTATGATCTGGGGATGGCCTTGGAACCAAAGCAACCACCATTGTTGGTGCCGATGTGAGGCACAATTTTCAGAGGACTGCACCCTGCATGCTCGATAGCTGCAGGCAAGGCCTTCTCCACATCTCTGATGAAGTCCTCAGCAGATATGCTTAGCGTAAATTGGCTTTCTTTCCAGCCCTGAATGCTGTCTGCCTAAGGGTCTCCATAACACACTTCAATAACTAGTAAACCCCTCCCCCTGTGTGCCTACTCAGGTCCTGCTGAAGGAGCAGCTACCTGTCTACTCGCAGGGTGAGTGGGCGAGGGCAGATGGCCAGCCTCCACACTGGCCCTCTACCTCGAGCAATGCAAACGTGTTACCACCCACCACTCATCCCCCTGCAACGCCCAATCCACTGTGCTGGGTACATTCAAATGATTGGAGCTATGTGCACCGAGATACATGGCACAAATGCTACATCCTCCATATTTAAATGGTATTCAGATTGACATTTGTGGCAATGATGGGAGCTACAAGATACCATGTAATTCAGTCTCCTACAGTTGTTCCTGAGATTAGACTTAATATTTTCAGAGAAAAACACAAAGGAGAACTTTAATTTATAAAATGTGTAGCAGAAGCAGACGTCTGTAGATGTATAGAATATGGTAATAATAGTTTTGTGTTGCTCAATGCCATTGTCCAAGTCTTGCAATGAGATGCCAGTTCATGTCTGTATTGGTTACCATTATCTTGATTCATCAGAATGTGAGAGCAACACAAAATGTACAAATACCTGAGCAGAAAACGACTATAGGTCACACAACTGTAAGAAAGGTGTCTCAGAGTGATTGGAGAAACGTCGCCACTGCAGGGAGTAGTGAATATCAAACGGACACTCTTGAGTGCACAGCTATAGCTCACACTGCATGTTCTGCTATTCACTGGAAGACAGTAATGGCAACAGTTTCACGGTGGTGACTGACTTTAATTCACCACACTGCAGCCATATTGAACCAAGTATTGATATATTATACACACAAACCTTCCTCGAAAATCAGTCTACCTATTAATAAAAATTGTATCAAAATCACTATAGCAGTACCTCAAAATTAGAACAAGCATATAGACAGATATGTAGAGAAGAAAATAAGTGTTTTGACAGGCAAAGATAAAAAAAACAAAAAAGACATTCAAAATGTAGTGAAAAGGATGGTGATATTCACTAAAAACCACCACTGAATTATCACAAAATAGCTGTAGGACCTGCATTGGGTAAAAATGTTGTGGGAGGAGGAGCAAGCATTGGACGTTGTGTAGGGAGGAAGAGCATAGGTGTAAATATATAAACAATTAGGTGGTATCTGGAAGTAGAGGTAGGTGGTAGGATAGATAGTGGGAAAGGAAAGATGAGTTTTGCGGGTGTGTGGACCTGTGGTATCAGGAGAGGAACAGATGGGGAGAAATAGGAAGGGAAGAGGTATGGGGAAGCTCTGATTTGGAGTGGAACAGGCGGGGAAGAGTTCTAGTTGACAGGATGGATAAATATTGGAGCAGATTTCATTTTCTGGAAGAGGTATAGGAAATGGAGTGTGTGTAGATGTAGGCATGGTGTGATATGTTTGTGAAGGCTTGGTAGCACACCAAGATTAATGATCAAATGAGAAACATTAGGGTTCTTGGAATCAAGTGTGCCGATAGTGAAGGATATGCAGAGGTGCTGAATGTGGGTGAGGAGGGGTGGGATTTTAATGCTGGTAGAGGATCCATGTGTAGGAGGGTAAATGTATGCAGGCAATAAGACAGAGTGCTAGGTATTCAAGATTTTGGAGGGGCTGATAGAACTTTGTAGGGGTGGGTATTCATGCAACATTTACATAGGAGAGAATGAGTTGCATCAAAGTTGTGTAGGTGTGGAGGATATTGGAAGGGTGAAATCCCAAAATTTGGCCAGTTATTATGAGGGTTTCCAAGAAAGTGATGCACCACAGTTTTTTCTTTAACAATTCTTTATTGAAAATAATGAGAATTACACAAATGAAAGAATGGTGTTTTATCTATACACCCTATTTTTCCACGAAATTTCCATCCCACTCTATGGTCTTCCTACAGCATGAAACAGGTGTGTGTGTATGCCCTGTCGATACCAATTCTTGTTCTGGTGGCAGAGCTAGTGCTTCACTGTGTGAATCAACTCACTGTCCTCAAAATATCTTCCAAGAATGGCATCCTTTAAAGGCCCAAACAAGTGGAAGTCGAGGGGGCTAGGTTAGGGCTGTAGGATGGATGGGGTAATACTGTCAAATCCTGTTTCGCAATGCACTCAGTGGTCCTCAGACTTGTGTGGGGCCAAGTATTATTGTTTTGCAGCAAAACATATCCTGGATTGCTGTGGCGCCAAAGTCACCAGAAGCGCATCTTTAGTTTTGTTAATGTGTTGACATATGCTTCTGAATTAATGGTACTACCTCTTTGCATCACATCAATGAGATTCACAGCTTCATAGTCCCAGAACACAGTGATCATAACCTTACCAGCAGAAGCAGTTGCTTTGAACTTTTTCTTCTGTGGGAGTGGGAATGGCACCATTTCATTGACTGTTGTTTTGTTTCTGGCTCAAAATGGTGAAACCAGGTTTCATCGCCTGTCACAGTCTATGACAAGAAGTCCTCCCCCTCGGTTTCAAAATGTTGCAACAAATCAAGACAAATGTGTTTTCTGCGCAGGTTGTGATCCACTGTTAGACACGACAGGACCACACTTGCACACACTTTTGAATGTCCAAGAGTGTGGATAATTGCATCCACACTTCCTTTGCTGACTGACAGATGCAGTGCCAACTGCCAAGTCATACTGTGTCTGTCCTCGCAAATGATAGCTTCAGCTTGCTGCAACATGTCAGGTGTGACCGTCATGGACGGTCTTCCCAATCGCTGAAAATCATGTAGCTCTTCCAAACTGCCTTCTGATGACCTCACCCTCTGTGCCCAGCAACTAACTGTACTTTGATCATCTCCATAGACTTTGCACAAATGTTTGTGAATATTCTCCACAGTTTTTTTCTCTGCAGTGATAAATTCAAGACGGCACGTTGCTTGTAACTACATCACCTACAGACGCCATTTTGAAACTGTCTTGCAGTCACACTATCTGTCAAAAGTGATGGAAACTTGGTGTGTTCACGTAGGAGACGTCAAATAGTACATACATAACGTTTCGCATTCTTAGCATTGTTTTTGACTGAGAAAAAAAAAAATGTGGTGCATTACTTTCTGCACAGCCCTCATAGTTTTAGTCTGTTGTGGGCTTGCTCTTGAACGGTTAGTAGATGGGGGTTTCCATGCTCAACGGCATTCCAATGTTAGTCCAAGGTATTTTAATGTGCCAGTTAATTGAAGAGGCAGAACAGTTGTATATATGGTGAGGTGTAAATCACGGTTTCTCCTTTAATTCTTGCCTGAGTTTCAAAATGGTTCATCTTGAGGGACCATTGGTTACACCAGGAGGTAAAGTGACTGAAATGAATTTCGAGGGATCATTGAGATTTCTAGGTCATAGGGAAGAGGGCTAAGAAAGTGGTGTCATCAACATGCTGAAGGAGGTGGACTGGTGGAAGTGTTTTACGCTTTTTGGTACTGTAGAAGAGGTAAATGAGAACAGAAAGGCTGGATCCTCAGGGGACACCTGCAGTAGGATGGAAGGTTTTGTTGTTTGCAGTTTGCATTGTTAATAGTGACCAATTATGGGTGATTAGACAGGAAGAAGCTAAAGAAAGCAGACATAGGTAACTGGAAGTGCACCAATATAGAGTTTATGTGTGTTTGTGGCCAATGGGCATTCAATGACCGGCTTATTAGCGCCATACATCTAGAGTTTGAAAATGAGACTGGAATGACATACATAATCAGGCTTTCTCCATGTCGAGGGAGAAAAAACTGCTGATTTTTGGGTGTCGAGTTGGTGGGACAGGGGATGAGTGAGATACAGGAGTCGATCATCAGAAGAGAATCTGGGTCAGTAACCAGTCTGCTTAACAGGAAGGAGGTGGTGTTTATGAATATATTGGGAGAGGGTGGATTCGAATATCCTGCTGGTACTGAGATGACGTGGATGGGGTGGTAAGAGGTGGCATCAGTAAGTAATTTGTGCAGTTCGAAGGAACATTGGATTTCGTAAGTTTTCCACAGTTCAGGATGCTATCTTGTGGATGATACAGCATTACAAAGCATTGCAAAGAGGACAAGAAAGGACAGAGGACGTTCTTTTAGTTTTTGATAGGTAATACGATCATGAGCATTGAGAGCATTGCATTTTTTGTGAAGTATCTGTTTCATGTTGCGTGTTGTGATACGTGTATTTAATTCTGTTTGTAGTACTCCTATAATGTTGAAGTAGTGGAAGCTGGGGGCTGGGGATGGGACAGCGGATTTGTGTGTTCGAGGATGGTAGAGAACAAGGAGTAATCAAAATGAGGGTTGTAAGGGATGGAGAAGATACCAGAGAATTAGGATGCAAAATGATCAGCAATGCTCTGTTTGTTACATTGTGTATTGCAGCCATCAAAATGAGTATTATTGTGAGGGAAGATGATTAAAATTTAGTCCTCCAACGTTACTGAAATGCTGCTGTATAGACAGGGGCTTTACACGACATTAAAAGTAGATGCTGGCACTTTTTCTAAAAAAATAAATCTCAACTGAATTAATTTTGTTATTATTCTAATATTATAGAGAGCAAGAAAAATGACATGCTTACATGATGCAAGATGCAAGAAGAAAGGTGAAGATTATGTTATGTTTTCTGGCTCAATTTAAAAAAAAAAAAGTGAAGAATGAAATAGGATACAATTCAGTCTCTGATTCTGACAAGGGAACCCTCCCATCGTACCCCCTCAGATTTAGTTATAAGCTGGCACAGTGGATAGGCCTTGAAAAACTGAACACAGATCAATCGAGAAAACAGGAAGAAGTTGTGTGGAACTATGAAAAAAATAAGCAAAATATACAAACTGAGTAGTCCATGTGCAAGATAGGCAACATCAAGGATATGGCGAACTTAAGAGCGCCGTGGTCCCGTGGTTAGCGTGAGCAGCTGCGAAGTGAGAGATTCTTGGTTCAAGTCTTCCCTCGGGTGAAATAACTTTATTCTTTATTTTCGCAAAGTTGTGATCTGTCCGTTCGTTCATTGACGTCTCTGTTCACTGTACCAAGTTTAGTGTCTGTGTTTTGCGACCGCACCGCAAAACCGTGCGATGAGTAGACGAAAGGATGTGGCTCTCCAATGGGAACCGAAAACATTTGATCGCAAGGTCATAGGTCAACCGATTCCTCGACGTGGAAAACACGTCTGATATATTCTATACGAGGCTAGTGACGGCATGTGCGTCACATGACAGGAAAATGTTTTCGACCCACCTAACTTGTACACTTGGCGAATGGGTAAAAAAGATTCTTCTACCTTGCACGATTTAGGTTTTCTTGTGGATGTGATAATCACTCCCAAAAAAGTGATGAAAACATAAGAGTTTGTCACATAAACTGCAACAAATGAATGCAACAGTTTCGCAGTCGCACAGTTTTCCTTGTGCTCTGTCAAAAAATATGTTTTTACCGTTTTCAATTTTTTCCGCGTGTAGACCGTCAAATCCTGCATATGTCCAAGCAAATCTGAACATGTCCTGGAATTTTGGAGAGCGAAGTTGATTTGTTCAAGTGCTTGAACTTTGATAATTGTCTGAAAATAAAAAATTAATATTTTCGCTGCCGGGAAGACTTGAACCAAGGACCTTTCGTTCTGCAGCTGCTCACGCTAACCACGTGACCACGGCGTCCTTGAGGCAATATACACATTTATATTGCATATGTTGCACATGTACTACTCAGTTTGTATATTTTGCTTATTTTTTTCATAGTTCCACACAATTTCGTCCTGTTTTCTCGATTAATCTGTGTACCGTTTCTCAAGGCCTATCCACTGCGCCACCTTATAACTAAATCTGAGGGGGTGCGATGGGGAGGTTCCCTTGTGAGAGTAAATTCAGTGTCAGTACATAACAGTAATAGTTACATAGCTACATTTAATCAATTAGGAAGTGGCTTTATCAACAAGTGTTTGGGATGTTTTGTGAATAGTATTTTACAATTAATCCAAAGGATGTGATGTTTTTACTGTGACATTCAGTGACAGGATAATTATTACATACTATTTAGCCCTTTGGTAGTAAAGCATGAGGTGTTATGGCTTAGTGTGAATGGCTGGAATTTTGATTGAACTCAGGACTATTTAGATCACCATTTGCACCTACCCCACTCCCACCTCATTTGGGCGTAATTGACAGGAAACCTAAGAACACCACGATGCGACCTTCAAACGTTAACTTTAAAAGTAACAGAAGTGATTTTATTCTGCAAGAATGGAGTAACACTGGCTGTCCAGTGTGTGGAGAAGTACCATCTTGTATAAAAGTGGTCCCCACACATTCATGCTGTTGAAGGGCTTATAAAGGCACATTTGCATGCCGAGCGTGAGTTTCCTCGGAAACGCGAAATATTAATTAAATAAATAATCAGTGACAAATAAATAAAGCCTATGGCACACAACTGCAGCGCTGTGTCGCTGATAAAACAAAAGCACAATTACGTTACTCTTATGTTTGATTAAGAAAGGGAGAGCTCTGGTTGAAGTGGTGCGAGAAGCACGTATTTTATTTTATTGTCTGGCACACCGCCATATTTCATGTTATAGAAGAATACTGCGAGTTGCAACCACACTAGGCACTCGATTCTGTAAAGAATATATATTTATAAAAGTAAGTAGGATTATGAACTGTAGGCTTATTCATTGAATATATCTGATTTAACTAACTGTGTAACTTTTTTATGTTTAGTAGACAATCACCTCTGTACGACGTATTGGCATGGCTGGCAAATTATTGTAATATTGAGATTTAGATTATGAGTCCGCACCTACCGCAGCAGTCTTTGGAAACGATTTAATTACGAAGTCCGATTATTCAGTTTTATTTCACAGTCAACTACGAGTAACATTGCCTTTATGAAAAAGCCATTGTCAAGCGTCTGATATCGAATAATTAAACGTCCACGTTCCAGATAAGCAAATACAATTGCAATCACAATCACCATCATACAGATAGAATAATTAACATATTTAAAATAACATTTTTTTTTATTTATTTTATTTATTTTATATTGGCGACCGTGACAGGAGTTGTTATTTTGTCATTTGTTACATTGTTCTCTTTGTTTCATGTAAAAAATCAACTTTCTGGACCTGGGCGTCAATGTATGAGAGATAACAAAATCTGAAGATATTTTCCAATTCTGAAATTTTGCCGGAAGATGCAATGAAACTTCCAGCAAAATAAGGTAAGACGCAGCATCTTTGCATTGGTAGGCTTGACCAGACGTATAATTCAGTGTATTAGCTTTTCAGTAAATTCTGTAGTGTTTCTTTTCCGCATAACAGTTTCAGTGATAAATTTCATTCTCAGTACTTTTCCCTAAACAATAACGTATGCAACAATACCAATACACGAGTGTACAATATGGCCGACTTCTGTACGATATCATGTAACATGGCCAGCAGCCATTACCAATAATCTCAAATTCAGTTTATATTTTTAAATTAACAGACAGCCATTGTTGCTACGAGCGATTCATGCTCAACTACATTTTATTTTAAAATCAGTGTCAAAAATTTTCTTGAAATATATATCACGTGTGGCATGGTAATAACTAGAAAACAATACGCAAAAATGGAACAGCAAGGACGTACTATTCAGACACAATCCGACTCGGACGTGAGACAAGTGTTAGAAAATGACTTTACGACAGCAACCGGTAGTGACGATTCATCAAACATTGACGCAAGTGTTGACGAAAATTTTGACGATAGGCCGTCCACTACAAAAATTTCAAAATCTCAATCAGAGCCCATGTTAATGCATGACGTCACGTCTAATGACGCGGCGGGGGCAGAGACCTTGCAAACGGTAAACATTGCCGACATGTTACAAATGCTAATGAAACAAAACGCCGAAAACATGGCAACCTTAAAGGCACAATTAGAGACACAAAATGAACAGTTAAAAACACAAAATGACGAAATCAAATCTGATCTCATAGCAATCAAGATAGGTAATGACACTTTGTGTAAACGTGTGGAACTTATAGACGCCACACTGACCAAACAAATGACCGAACTCAGTACTAAATTTTCCCAGCTCAATACGAGACAAGAAAAGACTACAACTGACGTAGCACTTTTACAGACACAAGTAAAAAACCTTAATGTCACGTGTGAAGTTCTTACTGAACAAATTCAAACATATCCTTCAGTACATGACAATCTTGAAAAACGAATTACTGACGTACAGAATAAATTTGACAATGTTGAACAACACCTGACTGACATCTTACAATCAGATGCCACAGCTCATTTTCAAAATATTAATAAAGAATTTCATGATTGGGTTGAGAACAAAGACAAACATTTTGATAGATGCTTACGTGAAAATTTACCAACAATTCTGCACGACTCCGTAGCGCAATACATTACTAATAACAAACAGCTGATCAGTGACGCAGTACAATCCGTCACTGCACCCATGAGACAATTCACCGATCAACTACAGTCTGAATGTAACGAAAATATCAGTCAAAATGTACAGTTCAGAAACCAATATACATTCGAGTATGATACACACATTCCGCACACGACAAATACACAAGAACAAAACACACCACGACTACAACACATACCACGATGTGGAAACACAAACACAAGCTATTATCATGGTAAACCACAGCAACATTATCGTAATTACTCGCCAGCTGAACATACCAGTAATTACAGTGGAATAAATCCATATCACAATGCGAAGGAAGATGAAAGCTTAATGAAACACAGGCAATTTCAGATTTTTATCCCAGAAAAACGAACCATTCATCCGGTGATTTTTCTTAAATCTTTTAGTAACGCATTTCCACGCACTTGGAGTGACCGGAAAAAGATTTCATATATTGTCGGTTACATCCAAGGCGATGCAGCTGTCTGGGCATACAGTCAAGCTGACGTATGTACCACGTACAGTGAGTTTGAGCGTGCTTTTCTGAACAAATTCTGGTCGCAATCCGTCCAGGAGCGACTCAGAAGACAAATTTTAGAACCTGAAACTTTTAACAGTAAAAATGGTAACTTACGCAGATATTTTGAAAAATACTTGAACATGGGACACTTTTTAGACGAACCAGTCGCAACGCGTGATATACTCCGAGCGTTGAAGGCCAAATTGCCTTTCAACATTAAGGAAAAACTTCTACATATCCCGGATGACGATTCAGATTATTTTTTAACAGCTTTAGATTCGGTTGACATGTTACTTGAAGATCAGCGCTTCGCGCGGCAAAACAGCAGCCACAATGTTTACACTAGTGGTATGCAAAACATGCAGGCTTGCCAACACAATTCTGGCGCGCCCACAGTTGGATACGCGGTACAACAAAAACAGCAAACTCACATGCCGTCTCAGTACGGAAATCAAAATCAACACGCGTATTCCAATACAAACAATAGTTACAACAGTAATAACATTTCATGCGGCAATCCATACAAAAGGCACCGCGGTAATAACTACAACGGTAACCACGGATACAAAGGTAATAACAAAAACACAAACAGAAATAGAAATAATAATAACTACGAGCCAAGACAGCATCAAGGTTGGACTCGTAACGATCAGTACTTTCATTCAAACTCTGCTTTACCACAGCAGCCACCAGCACAAAATTGGAGCATACCTTACGACCGCAACAGCAACAACAACCGCAAAAGTTTGGAGATCATAATAGGCAATATCCGAATGTGAATATAATAGAAATGACACCTGATGCACAACCTCAATCTGTGTCAGTACCTAGTACAAATGATAATCCAACAAACTAGAAACAGTCACTACTTTGCCCCAGGTCGTGGCTGAAGAATTCTTGGGGGGCGACTTCAATGTTAATCAGTTATTTGACACCACACTTGAACAACAGAATAATGATATGCCGAGTAATTCTAAACAAAAACTACCTGTTTTATTTATAAGATACAACCACAATAACAATATATCAGATGAACTTCTACAAGACAGTACACAATGTCGTTTAAACACAAATGAAATTGTTTTAGCATCTACTACTGGTGTAGTAGGTGGGATTCCAACTACTATTATCCTAGATACAGGTGCAGCTGTGAGCGTTTTGTCTTTTAATTTCTATAAAAAGATGTGTGAATTGGAACCTGTGCCTGAGTTTCCTGCCCAAAACTGTAAAATAACTGCTGCACTAGGTAATAAGTCATGTAGGGTTACGAAGCAAGTTTTTGTAAACGTTAAAATAGGTAATGGAACCGTACAATGGCCATTCCTGGTTGTACAAAACCTTGTGACAAATTGCATATTAGGAATAGATATTATGAGCGAGAAGGACTGCATTATAGACTTCTCCAAAGGTAAATGTATTTTAAATGATAAAGGCAGTGTAATTATTATTGATTTGGACAGTAGAACTCTAAAGCATGACAAACACTGTACAGGGTACAAGGTTCAGTTAGTACTTGACAATGACATTCAAGACATGCAAACACACTCATCTGACACAGAGCTAATGGACTTGAAAACATTGCTTGATCATAAGATAAGTGAAGCTACAGCTCTCAGTGTACATGAACGTATAAAACTACAGGAAGTGTTATCCAAATATTTACAAGTTTTTACCAAACGATTAGGTGTTATCAACACGTATGTGTACAAGATTGAAGTTAAGCCTCACGAGATCTTCTACCATAAGACATATAACGTACCGTTATCTCAACGACCTGCTGTGTGGCAAGAATTAAAACAAATGTTAGACTGGAAGGTCATTGAACCATCCACCTCACCTTATTGTAGTCCTCTACTTGTTGTCAAAAAATCAAATGGAAGCATTAGGTTAGTGTTAGACGCACGAGCTATTAATGAAATAATTTTACCGGTTCACACAAAACCTGAAAATTTAGAAGAGCAATTACAGAAATTTCTAGATGCAAAATATTTTTCCACAATAGATCTCGCTAATTCGTTTTGGCAGGTGGGTATCACTCCTGATTCTCGGAAATATACTGCATTTATGTTCGGGGGGCGAACCTATCAGTTTTGTGTTCTACCCTTCGGACTGAATGTCAGCTCTGGGGTATTCATTACAGCCCTGGATACCGTGCTTGGCGACGATTTAGTTGAGACAGTCACACACTATGTAGATGATATACTGATAGCTACACAATCTTGGAATGAACACGTTGACACTCTTCAAAGAATTTTAGAAAAATTTGCACAAGCTGGAGTCACAGTCAACCTAAGAAAATCAAGGTTCGGTTGCAGTGAGATAAAGTATTTAGGACATATCATTAATTCACAGGGCATACGTCCGGATCCCAGTAAATTAGATGCTATCAGAAACTTTCCTAGCCCTCGAACTAAAAAGCAGTTAAAATCATTCCTTGGGCTATGTTCATTTTTCAGACGTTTTTTGCCACAACCACTTTTGAACAGTAAACATCTGCTAAATCTACTCAGAAAGAATCAAGTTTGGATCTGGTCGGAACAGTGCCAGAATGACTTTAATACAATTAAACATGCTTTAGTGAATGCTAACATATTGAGCCATCCAGATTTCAATTTAGATTTTTGTATGACTTGTGACGCTTCACGTACTGGCTTGGGCTGTTGCTTATTTCAAGTTGTAAAGAATAAAGAGGAGGAACAGATAAGAATTATTGGGTTTGCGTGTCGCACTCTAACTGAATGTGAGCGTACATACTCCACTACTGAGTTAGAAACACTTTCCATAGTATGGGCATTCAAGAAATTCAATTATTATTTATTTGGAAAACATACAGTAATTTACACCGATCACCAGGCCCTGACATTTTTTTTAACTTGTAAACTTGTACATCCTAGACTATCACGATGGGCAGTTACACTTCAGAACTACTCTTTTGAAATTAAGTACATAAGAGGTAAGGACAACACCATTGCAGACACTTTGTCTAGACTTCCACAAGGTATGAATGATACCAACAGTGACTTAGAAAATATAAATGACTACAGGATTCTCTTAATGCAAGACAAGCAGTATCACCAATATTATATTGATATGTGCAGAAACATGGCTGAATTACAAAAATCTGATCCTCACTGGTATAAGATAATAACATTACTGGTAGAAAAACACAATCATCCTTTGACTAAGTATTACAAGTTATACAATGATGTGTTATTTTACCGCCGACATCCAAATGCTACTAACTGGTGTGTATGCATTCCCAAAGAGTCTGAACGTAATCTAATTTGGCACACACACTTAGTTTGGGGTCATTATGGGACGAAAAAGTGTTTGGCAAAGCTCAGTACATACTGTTATTTTAGCAATATGAGAAGAAAAATTTACAGGGAACTAAAAACATGTGTCATATGTCAAAAATCAAAACCTCAGAATTTATCCACAAAAACAGATTTACATTCTATTTTACCTAGTAAACCCCTGGAAATTCTGTGTACTGACATCAGTGGACCGCATCCAGCAAGCTCTGGAGGCGTCAAATATATCTTAGCTTTTTACGATATATTTTCTAAACATGTAAAACCTTATGCTTTAAAATCCGCCACTGCAAATGCTATAATACGAAGATTCTCAAGTGATTACCTGACGCACGTGGGAAAACCTAAAGCAATTCTATCAGATAATGCAGCATACTACTCTGGGTACAAATGGAGAAATTTCTTGAAGGACAATAACATTAAAAGTATATTTATTTCGAGGTTTAGTCCACAATGTAACGCGACTGAGAGACTTTTCCGAGAATTAAACCGTTTCATGAGGACCTATATTTCATCAAAACATACTAATTGGGTGTCCTACCTAAGTCTTTTCGAAGACGTACACAATAACTTAAATATTTACGATACGAATTACACACCTAACGAGATCATGTTCAATTGCAAACAGAACGATCAGTGGATAGAACCATTATCTAAGTTGTCAGACAAGGAAATCACACCTGAACAGAAAATAAAAGAAGTATTGACTACATTGACACATCACGCACAAATACGGAACAAACATCACAGAAACATAATAAAAAGAAAACAAAAATTCGAGGTAGGAATGCTTGTACTACTTCGTACTCATCATAAATCTGTAGCACTCAAACGACGCAACGCTAAGTGGCGTCTGCTATATGAAGGACCTTATATAATTGTTAACATACCGCATCCTGGTGCGTATCTGTTACAACATCCTAGAACTAACAAAATTATTGGGCTATACGCACACCGAGATCTTAGAGCATTTCATGCTGAATAATGTCAAAGTCATACCCATCAAAATATTGCTAAGCAACTCGAAAAACTCTGTTGTTACAACACAGATAATAAGTAGTATAGAAATTTTCATTTCAGCGGTTCCAGTGACGCAGTTGAAGACAGAAGAACTCTTCTTTCAGCGCGCGCCTCCACCTGAAAGACGGAATATTAAAGTAAAATTTATGATTACGTAGCAGTGGATGACATATTAATTTTTCACGGAACATTTGTTACTGAAGGTACCACTGACTTGGTGTGACACCTGACGAACTGACAGACGTCATCTGTGAAGCGATCTTTTACTTTGAGAAATAGATTAGACGCACATCTCTCAACACGAAAAGCATCTATCAGTAGTCAAGGCTACACAGACACTCTACACACACGCACATAACGCGAGGAATCGAACATTTTCTCTCTCTTACTATTTTGAATATTTATTGAGTAGTGAAAACGCCTGGTCTTGCCTACTGATGTAATGAATGTTGTGTCTAACCTATCTTAATTTCAGATGACATCACAAAAACATCGATAATATCCCAGCAAAACCGCTAAAGAGGATGTAAATATCTGCAATTCATGTAATCAAATGTGACACAATGTAATAACCTATAGCGATGTAATGATGATGTAAACATGTTTATGTGCAACTATATTATGTTTATGCTAAGAAAATATGTGACGTGTGTATGTATAATTACTTTTTTTTTAACTGATGTATAGTGTAACTGTTACTACGTAAAAATTTGAACAAAACGAGTGCCAAAAAGACATTGCATAGTGAACCACTGTTCACGGACATTAACGAACATTACTAACTCTGCAACTACGCGGAAACCTATGTGAAAGAAACTGTTAATGCCATTCATTATGCAGCGTATCTATGTAAACGCGATGAACGATTTCCTTGATTAATAACTATGAACATTTAGGTGAGCTATATTCAGCAAAAAAAAAAAACAACTGAAAATGTGAAGTGCATAATTCGTGCATCATCTAGTGATATTACTACAGTACCCAACTTCAAGATGTTAACTGGATTAAATGGACACAATGTGCCTGTCCAGAAAACAACACGACGGGTGGAAGAATTTTGGTTGGAACTTCAGGGAATGAAATGTTCTCGAAATGTGACGGACACTCTTACCTGGACTGTCCAAGGATCGACGCCAGCTATGTGCCGTCCGAGGTTCTGCAATCAAGCTTCCACGGAATGTAAAAAACGAACTGCACGTGGACCAATTACTCGACGGGTCACGTCTGATCTGTAATAAGCAATGCTTTTAGTCACAACGAACTGCATCACTACGACTATAATGGAAATGAGAAATGGACACGCTTATGTATTAATCACGTTGTTATACAACGATGTTACTGTGATCAAAAAACTTTACCACGACGATACTAACCTGTAAAAAATTATTGTGCAGCGGATGAATATGAACTGTAATAACGACACGATGTGTATAGGTCAACGCACCTGAAAAATACGGACATTTTTCTTTGAAGTATTTCAAAACAATACTATGTAACTAAGAACATTCAACAATCTAAGTTGTATTGTGTTATAACAAATATTGTAAATTTAAAACTAAGTTACCTGTCATAGAATGTAGTCTTCATATGTAATCTTGGTTGAATATTTTCTTTGTGCAACGACTGAAAAACGCGCGCACATGAACAATATGAACTGCAATACTGTGCCGCGTGATCTAACTGTACGATATAACGGCAGTGCCGCAGTTACACAGACGCTTCTGCGCATGCGCGCACTCTATCTGCCAACATTAGAACTTTTACGGCGCACCCGCGTCATTCAAATTTTGTATATAATGTGTATAATGTGTAATGTAAGTCATGTAAATAGTTGTAGATAACTTAGATTTTCTTGTGCCTTTAGGTGAATTGCTCGCCTGCAGGTGTGTCCTTTCGCCTCGCAATTCAGGGGCCAATATAAAGGCACATTTGCATGCCGAGCGTGAGTTTCCTCGGAAACGCGAAATATTAATTAAATAAATAATCAGTGACAAATAAATAAAGCCTATGGCACACAACTGCAGCGCTGTGTCGCTGATAAAACAAAAGCACAATTACGTTACTCTTATGTTTGATTAAGAAAGGGAGAGCTCTGGTTGAAGTGGTGCGAGAAGCACGTATTTTATTTTATTGTCTGGCACACCACCATATTTCACGTTATAGAAGAATACTGCGAGTTGCAACCACACTAGGCACTCGATTCTGTAAAGAATTTATATTTATAAAAGTAAGTAGGATTATGAACTGTAGGCTTATTCATTGAATATATCTGATTTAACTAACTGTGTAACTTTTTTATGTTTAGTAGACAATCACCTCTGTACGACGTATTGGCATGGCTGGCAAATTATTGTAATATTGAGATTTAGATTATGAGTCCGCACCTACCGCAGCAGTCTTTGGAAACGATTTAATTACGAAGTCCGATTATTCAGTTTTATTTCACGGTCAACTACGAGTAACATTGCCTTTACGAAAAAGCCATTGTCAAGCGTCTGATATCGAATAATTAAACGTCCACGTTCCAGATAAGCAAATACAATTGCAATCACAATCACCATCATACAGATAGAATAATTGACATATTTAAAATAACATTTTTTTTTATTTATTTTATTTATTTTATAGGCTGAAGTGAAGTTAGTGCTCAATAGACTCTCATAGCATCTACCATGGATGGTACAGGTAACAGAAGCCGCAGGACCCATCTCCTCGAAAAAATATGGCTATACGATAAACAATGCTGTCAACCACACCACACAGTTACCTTTGCGGAATGAAGTGGTACCAATTGATGTATGGGTGCATTTTCAGCTGTCCATATTCTACAATTCTGTGTATTTACATGTCTTTGGAGATCTATAATTCCATACAAGCAAGAAATTCTAGAGCAAACATTTATCTTACTGGAAGGTCAGTATTAAGCAAATCCTGAGCATATGTATGGGGAGCAATACAGGAAATTTATGCACTGTGCTAACAGGTATGCCCAAAGTTCAGCCAATTCCCTGTGTTCTGATTGTTTGCACACCACAACTCAACCCTTCCTGCAAAGCTGTAGCCAAATCCTCTACTGACATCAGATCAGTTGTTTTCCTCCCTCTGCCTCACTGCACCTGTCTCTCTGAACATCATTACCATTCTCTCCAAACCCTTGGAAGGCATTGGAACAACAACTTTTTTCGTACTCCTGAGTGTCTGGAACTTCTTCAGATGTACTGGTACAGACTGACCATCCTTGTGAAAGAGCTTCGCCAGCAGCACATGATCCTGCATTGAGATAGCCATGCCAAGCATCACAGATGCAAGTGGAGGAACAGCCATGTACCCATCATCATTAATTTAGCATATTCTGCTGCTTACAGTGCCATCTAGTGATTGACTTTTTGTTAACTTTTTTTTCCATAACACTTCCCCCTTCTTTGATAATATTCCATTGTAGTTTGACGTCATTCTGAGCAATAGTTCTTTTTTTAAAGTTTTATGAAACTGGAACTTTAATCGTAATCATCCTGTGTAATAAAAAAATGTATAGCCTATATCCCTTTGAATGTTTATTTGAACATCATGCAAAAATCTGAAGTAAATCAGTCAATAATTTTCCGATACTTTGGTAACAGCATAAACAATCTCTTATGTTTATAAAGTATTGTAGATGATATAGTAGATAACGTTGGAAGTTCCATGAGGCTTTTTGCAGATGGCACTGTTATACACAGAGACGTTGGAATGCTAGAAAATCATAGTAAAATGCACAGAGACCTTCAGGGGATTGACACCTGGCACAGGGAGTGGCAGTTTACCCTCAAGAAAAACAAATGTAATGTATTGTGAATACATAGACAGAAATACCCTTTATTGTATGGTTAAATGGCTGCAGAACAATCATTGGAAGCAATTACTTCCATAAAGGAGTATCCGTATGGAGTAATTTGTATTGGAAATACGCAGTTGGCAGACTGAGATTTACTTGAAGAATGCTCGGGAAATGTAGTCCACCAATAAAGGAGCTAGCTTACAAGACAATCATTCAAATAATACTTGAATATTGCAAGTCAGTTTGGGGTCTATACCAGACAGTATTGACAAAGGAAATAGAGAAGGTCCAAAAAAAGCAGCATGTTTTGTTACAAATTCATTTGGTAAGCATTAAGGTGTCATGGAAATGCTCAGCCAACTACTGTGGCAGATGCTATAAGAAACGCATTCTGTGTTAGTGTTTGCATTACTGTTCAAGTTCCATTAGAGTATATTCCTAGAAGACTCAGCCAATATATTGTTTCCTCTATATACCACATATCTCACAAAAAGACCATTGAGATAACATTGTAGAGATGTCAGCCCACACAGAGGCTTAGCAGCTATCGTTCTTCCCTAGAACCATACCTGTTTGGAACAGATAAAAGGAGGAAGAGACAGGGTACACAAAGTACCCTTCACCACACACCATAAGGTGACTTGCAGAATACAGATGTAGATGAAGATGTAAATCACTTTTTTTATTTCAGCTGGGTCTGTAAAACAGTTATTCTTTGAAATATAATTTTTTTGGAAGGTTTTTATTCATTCAGTTCAATGTAAACACACTTTTAAGATGGCACAATAAAACATTCTTAAGTGGTTGCACAACTTACTTGCAATTTTTCCCTATTGTCATTCATGTTTTGAAATGAGCCTTTCAGCTCCTTGATGCATAGTTCCATGCAGTTTTGTATGAATCCTGTCCTTATAATTTTCCTGAGTATTGTGCTACAAAACTGGATGTTCTTCCACTAAAGAAATGAATGACTCAATGTTTATTTCCCAAACCATGTGCAGGTCTACATGAAGAAGTTATAAAAATAAAAACATTGGCAGTTAACTGTAGGATGACTGTACAGATACTGTACAATGTTGCAGCGCTTGTTTTGTTCAGAAGTACAATGCAATGTGTATTTAGGCCTAGATGCATGTCTAAAGGTTCAGGCACTGCAGTGACTACAGCTGTTATGGAATACATATGGACAGGCATGAGCTATATAATGGAATGATGACAATGAAAATTTGTGCCAGATCAGGATTTGAACCTGGATTTCTTGCTTATTGCAAGTGATCACTTTCCATTGAGCTATCCAAGCACAACTTATGGCCAGACCCCACATTCCATATGTCATCAACCATGTGTGTACAAGTTGCACTCAGTACATTCATTATGTATATTCCTGTATAGGAGAGACGTTTCCATTGAAACTGACTTGCCTGGTGTTGGTGCATAGTTATGATATTTCAGTGCCTGTGTTGTTCAGAAGTATTATGCAATGTTCCTTCAGAAATGCATGCATTGCAGCAAATACAGTCATTGTGAAAAACATTAAATATATTGCCAGGTGTGAATATGGACAATGGAATGACAATGAAAATTTGTGGCAGACTGGGACTCGAACTTGGAATTCCCCCTTGTTTGTTGTAAGAAATTACAACATACTTTTAACATGTCCTTTGAAACTAGCAAATAATCCAGATTTATACATAGTATCTAGGATTAAGGTTAAAAGAGGAACCTTGCAGATAAACATGATTGGTTAAAGTGGGTTCCATACAGCATCAGACTATAACTATCATATCTCTTCTGCTTTCACTCCTGAATTTTGCTGCCTGTAAGCCAGGTGTCTTTCCTTCAGGAATCAGGTCTCCACAGTTGTAGGTCCTATTACTTTGATGAACATCAAGTTGGCAACAGCCTTCAGGTGCAGTGATGCTCATAATATTGCTGTTAGATTGTCGACCAGTCTGGAAGATCACAAGAAACGCTATTTACAGTCATAGGCCAACACACGAATGGCACATTTTCAGCAAAAGTGATTCCATTTCCAGTCTTTTTCTTACTTTCATAACTCTGCCATTTTCATCATCGCCTTCAAACAACTTATATTTTTAATCACTTTGGATGAAAAGTATAGGGTAATCTTACAATTCATTTCCTCTATGAAATGCTAATAGAATTCCACACTTTGCCTTAACCTCTTCAACCCTGAATACAGAAGTCAACAAACAACATTACATCATCACTGCATGACAGTGGAAGCAGTGCCTCCTCACAAGATATTTTGAAATCTGAACACATAAGACTATTATTTATTTCTGTGGCTCTTAACACTCACCTATGAAATAATTTCAATAATATTATATGCATCATTGTTCTAGTCATATTCTGGAAAGGTTGTGAGGATGGCTTTCATGACATCTAAAATGAATAACGACATCTCATTTACAAATGACCCAGATATGGACAAAATCTAATATCATTACCTGATTTTGCTCATACTGTCATTGATGTCTGATTTTTTTACCTTTTGATACAAATGAAATGTAGTTTGTTCCCTTCGGAGGACTCAGATAGTAGAAGGGGTGCATCCCGAGTGAGGAAACTCAGCACTGGTTTATACAATTTCTTTGATGAATTACATTTTTGCAGTTTTAGCCACTTTGTCAGGTAAGGATATGCAGAGTGTCTGTTTACATACACATCCTTTAGGCTTTAACAATGATTATAAATACAAGGTCCTGAGTCTGGAGTGTCAGGATGCACAGCATGCCTCCACTGCTGACACTGCTCATGCTGTACCCAAACAATCTTCAAAGCTCTCATCACAATCATCACCAAAGATTTCTTCTTCTTCTTCTTCTTTCCTTTGTTTCTTCATGTTGAAGTTGAGGTATACATTTTGATTTGATAGATTTTGAGCTTTCCTTGTCTCTATTGAAGATTCCTTTTCACAGATTCTGACTTAAGCGTCTTATCATCTGCTTTTTTTCCCTTCTATCTTTTTCAAATTTCTTGTTCCTTTTTTGATATTTTCTCTTCCGGCATAATTTTAAATAGCAGGCTTGGTACTATACATTAAGAAGAAACAAGTCCCACCATGAAGGAATTATCCAAACAGGACAGAAATTGATAGATGTGGCATGCATGTACAGTCGTGCTCAAAAGTATCCGAACGACCTGAATTGCATTTCGCCTAATTCACATGCAACCGGCATAACGCAGCTGTCTAGCAGGTCCTCTAATCGCTCCTTGGTACAGTCATTTGACTATTCAAAGTGGTTCCAACAAGTCACCACTAGAAAACACTACTCTGTATCGCAATAACTCAAGATGTAAAGTAATACCACGGTACTACAAATATCAGGGAACACCTTATCACAGATAAGACTGTCATTAAGGCTTGTAAGCTCACATTTATTACAATAAATGACATACCTGAAACTTTACCACTCTCATTGTTACGTCAGATAGGTAATGCACGTAGTATGTTCGTCGTATTCATGATCTACTGTTGGAAGTAGCATACCGTACTTATTATTTAACACAAAATGACATTAAAAATTTAAGTTATTCACGAGCAGCTAGTTGAGAATATGTATGAACTTCAAATGACACGACGAACCGTCTCCTTCTGCATATGGATTCAAACCCAGGTCATGCAGACTAAGCAAACATTTCGTGACTGACGGAAACTAACAGTCATTCCTGATTACGCATAAAAGAGTGTTATATCTCGATTTTAGACAGTATCAGTTAACAAATATCAACTTTAAATTGCATAACGAAGACATTTTTAACGGACGCGAATTCCTACCCAGCATCTACTGTCCCTGTTATCGAACTACGAGAGATGTTAAACATTGCTTCTTAACAAGTAACTTACTTGAAATGCCGTAAGGTAAAGCTTTGTGTTGGACAGGGATTCGAACCCAGAACCTAATCGGATTGATGTCGAAGCACAATCAACTGTGACATATCGCATTTTCTCGGCATTAGCTAGATGTTTTAACTGAAATGACGAGACGAAACATTAATTTTTTCCTTCCCAGGACTCCAACCCGGCTCCTATCGCTGTTATATTCTAGAGAGAACGAACGTTAAATATGGGTTTGTTGCAACAGCAGCGACATGTGAGCATGTTTGAACTAGAAATAATATGACGAAGAGTTCAGTGCTGACTGGGAATAGAGCCCCACACATATCGTTGTTGACTACACACAAAGAGACGTCAGCTACCGAATTTTTCTCCACCAGCAGCTCGGAATAACATCTTGAGCTTACAGTGATCTCGAAAATAAGTCTGTGTCTCACTGGGAGTCAAAAACGTCAAATATCGTTAGTGTTGACAACGAATGAAAATACATTAAACATCAAAATTATTATCCACCAGCAGATAGGTGTCCTTATGCTAGAGCTTGATAATACATAATGAAATCTTTAGTGCCGGATCAGGATTCGAACCCATTTACGCGCAATATTTGGAGATGTTGAGGAATCTGCAGTTTTTAACAAACAACAAATTGCAGCCAAGCTGTATTGTCACGAAGGGATTTAAATTCCGCGTTAAGGGCGGTCGGAGCTGCATTCCCAGTTTCAGAACCAATTTTATAGACATACAGAAGCTCAAATAAAAGATGGAATAAGTGTCGTGTGAGCCTACATAACGTTCGTTTCGTCACTAGACATAAATAACTAGTATAAGAAAGGTTACAAGTGATAGAGTTTCTACATGTCGCCACTACAGACTTTATTGAGGTTCAAACTAACGTCTACTTCGTAGAGAAGGAATATCAGTTTTAATGTGAATTTCGGACCACAGTGACATTATATCTTCCTCACTTGGTGTAGCCAGAAGAGAAAGGAATCCGTCTCTTCCTATATAAAATCATTGACAGGAGTTGGAATCGAACCCAAACCATAGGTATACGAACCTATCATCATTCCAACAGACCACCAAATCCTCTTCTCTGTGACTCATTTTTCTATCGTAACGCCGTTGCGCCGCATTGGATGAGAATTCTTACACAGAGGCTCCCTGTAGTAATTTGCAGCATGTTCAGTAAATTAATTTACTTGGTTGACCGAATCACCATGAACTAGCTGCCTCGGCTACCCAGTGCATACATTCGACTCTATTTTGTAATCACCGAAATAAAATCACGTAACTGCCACCTTAAAAGAACAGCCAACAGTGTAGGATGCAGAAATTTAAATAGGAAGTGTTCCTTTCCACTTGATCTACTCTATTGCGCTTTCTGTTTGTTGAAAACGTCGTGCAGTGCAAAAGAAAAGCTGTAGCTCTTTGTCTCTCAGAAGTCTAGTCCCGGCCATATGCATTATCTCACAGCATTCCCTCGAGGGCAGCTGTGCGGTGCGGACGTACGGAGCGGCTGGTCGTGTTTACTTCGTCGCTGCCGGCGGCGGTCGCTGTGCATGGTGAGTGCGCGTTTACAGCGTTAACACTAACCTCAGTAATGAATACTCGAACGCAATCATGAATCATCCACAACGGAAAGACACTCTTAAATTGACATTCGACCCGAAATTTGCTAGACCCAAACCCTTCGAGGTAGAATTATTTGTTCGAGATGTTATGAGATTAACGCTTGACGTTAGTAGTACCGTCTACTTGAAATTGGTGACGCCTGAAATATGCGAGCAAATTGTTGAGTCTTGTGGTGGGTCTCTCAAGTCCAAACATTCAGACGGAAACGTTGGCGACGTACAAATAACGCAGGCAGGCCTGGGGTTGCGAACCATTGGAATATTTGAATTGCTTTTTGAAGTAACTGCCGAGCAGATTAACGCCAAACTACGGGAATATGGTTCGGTGGTAAGCAACGTTGCTGAGAAATGGTCAGGTCAACATATATTCCCAGTATTAAACGGTGTGCGGCAAGTGAAAATCGAGTTGCTGAAGCATATTCCATCTTACATCATTATAAGTGGATACAGGGCCATAGTAATTTATGACGGGCAACCACGGACATGCTCGGGATGTGGATCTACAGCACACGTCCGTGCACAGTGTATTCAAAGGCGCGTAGCGCAGATTCCGACTGGCGAGCGTGAGCAGCCTGGCCCAAGTTATACGTTGCCGATCACTTACGTAGCCGCCGCCCGTGTAAACACCGCTCCAGAGCTCAGCGCCGATTTCACCCTAGATGCGTACACTGACCACAACGAGGAGAACATACCAATGGAGACGAGTAATGTACCGGAAACCCGCGAACCTTCCTTACAGCAAGTTAAGGAGGGAAATAAGGAGACGCAGGGTGGCAGCGAGGTCAATGTTGTCTCCGGACAGCCGCAAGCGGCGGAAGTTTTTCCCATGGACGAAGACTGTGCCACTCAAGAGAACAGTGCTAAAACTCCAAGTGCCCTTCCCCGAAAAAGCAGAAGAAACAAAGAATCGCGCAACAGGGTGCTGACTCATAAGCGCAACCGCTGCGCGAGAAGGCCAATCAGGTGCTTCAGAAGCTGACCGAGGTGACGTCTCAGGTTTCCACTGCAACTCCCCAGTCGTCCAAAAAGTCCCATACTGACGACTCAGAGGCTTACTGCGACCACAGACCCTCCCCATCACTGACGAAGATGATGTCAGTAGGTACAGAAGGTACAGGTGGCCACTTGACAGATAGCAGTGCAGATCCGCGTGAATCTCACCATCCACGCAACTGGGCGGACGACGTCGAAGAATACTCTCACGACAACGATATGGCCGAAGTACAGGGACAACACCGAGAAACAGTGTCAGCAGTCCGGGGAACGGAATCGCAAGGGCAGCGGAAGACTGAAACTGCTGTTAAGGCGGTGGATGCCGACCCCGACTTCCTATAATTGATGCCCCTCCGTCATCACTAAGGGAGCGGCTCAACGCCACGCATATTTCTGCCATCATGCCACCTTTACAGGCATACCGTGTTGCCACGGTCAACATCAACAAAATCAGCAGCACGTCAAACCTGAAGAATCTTACGGACTTCTTATATGCAGCTGATGTCGACATTGCGCTGTTGCAAGAGGTCGCCGATATTGATCTGGAACGTATCACAGGTTGCAATGCGTTAATCAATCCGGGACTTGGCAGTGAACTCGGAACCGCACTTTTGACCAAAGAAGGCATTACCGTAGCCACTGTCGACAGACTGCCAAACAGCAGAGGTATCGCGGGGACGATCCACAACACCAGATTCATAAATGTTTACGCCCCTTCTGGAACGGGAAAGAAGTGTCAGAGATCGGAGTTTTTTAAGGAGGAGATCGTGCTACTTTTTACAACCCGCACAGGCCAAGTAATATTTGCAGGTGATTTCAACTGCGTACTAAAACCAAAAGACCAAACGCCAAATTTTAACACTTCCACAGAACTTCTGGACATTGTTAGAGACTTAAACCTACTCGACACGTGGGAACTTAAACACGGCGACACGCCCGGTTTTACTCACGTCACCAGCCATTCTGCCAGCCGCATTGACAGAATTTATGCAACTGCCAATTTACGGCACAATATTTTGCATGTGGAGAGATGACCACTTATATTCTCTGACCATGTAGCATATATATGTACCATGAATATGGAAAAACAGGGTACTTATAGAGCAAGAGGCCCGTGGAAACTGAATGTTACCCATTTATCAGATCCAGGGTGCCACGCCGTCTTCCAACACACATGGGCAGATTGTGAAAGGAAATTCCCACTGTACAATTCGGCTTGCTGGTGGTGGATAAAATGTGCAAAGCCAGCTCTAATAAAAGCGATGAAATGTTACTCTCGCGAGAAATGCGCCTGGCAGAGGACCACAATAGAATTCTATTTTTAGTGCCTGCGCGACCTTTATAAAGACGATAATACAGTAGTGTACAATCACCTGCAGATTACAAGGATCAAGGCGACACTCCTAACAATGACGAGAGAACAATCTGAAGGCTGTTAAGTGAGAACACGTCTGCAAAATGCAGTGCGGGAGGAGACAACATCCATGTACCACGTTAAACAAGAGCAAAAAAGAAGAAATAGGAAAATACTGACGGAGTTAAAAACTGCAGACGGTCGCCTTCTCAGTACACAAACTGCTATACAAGAAGAAATTTATAAACATTTTACAGCGTTACTAGCTGAAAATGCAATAGATGTGGCAGCGCAGGCAATCCTTACGGAAAGGGCGTGGGGGAGACTTGGTCCGGAACAAGCGGAAGAACTCGCCTCAGACATAATCGAGGATGAAGTAACAGACGCCATTCTCCGAAGCGCAATAAATAAATCACCTGGTCCTGACGGATAACCCGCCGAGGTTTATCGCACGTTTAGGCAACAAAAAAAAAAAAAAAATGGCTCTGAGCACTATGGGACTTAACGTCTGCCGGCCGAAGTGGCCGTGCGGTTAAAGGCGCTGCAGTCTGGAACCGCAAGACCGCTACTGTCGCAGGTTCGAATCCTGCCTCGGGCATGGATGTTTGTGATGTCCTTAGGTTAGTTAGGTTTAACTAGTTCTAAGTTCTAGGGGACTAATGACCTCAGCAGTTGAGTCCCATAGTGCTCAGACCATTTGAACCATTTTTGAACTTAATGTCTGTGGTCATTAGTCCCCTAGAATATAGAACTACTTAAAGCTAACTAACCTAAGGACATCACACACATCCTTGCCCGAGGCAGGATTCGAACCTGCGACCGTAGCGGTCACACGGTTCCAGACTGAAGCGCCTAGAACCGCACGGCCACACTGGCCGGCTTTAGGCAACAGTTAACTAGTAAGTTGACTCTGGTCTGTAATGACATTATGAACTTTCGAAATGACATCCTGAACGATTTTTGTAAAGGGATAGTGGTGCTAGTTCCAAAAACTCCAGGAGGCAAAACTGTTGAGAATCTCCGGCCTTTAACATTACTTAACACTGACTATATGCAATGATTAAATTCGGTCATTACCAGCGTCACCGGCGACTACCAAACGTGTGTCGGCACAAATAGAAATATTTTCCACACTTTAACTGCATATAGAGATCTGATAGCGATTGCCGAAGCCTGTGACATCCCAAGTGCTCTCGTGTCCCTCGACTTTGGAAAGGCCTTTGACAGGGTGAACCACTCCTATCTCGTACGAACCATGGACGCCATGCATTTTCCTCAGAAAATCACTGATACTGTTAAAACCCTCCTGATGAATGGTACGTCGCAAATCAATGTAAATGGACGCTTAAGCAGGCCGATCAGTATCGCAAGTTCGGTACGACAGGGCTGCCCAATGTCGATGGCATTGTTTACCACAGCACTGGAACCATTCTTGTACTCCCTGCGCAAGACCTTCCAGGACTGCTCATTCATGGTCAGAAGATTATTTGCCAGGCATACGCTGATGATGTCAGTTTTGTAGTTACGAAAGACGGGGACTTAGAGAAATTTTTCCACATTGTAACAACGTATGAAGCTGCATCGGGGGCAAAGCTCAACCGTCACAAGTCAGGCTTAATGCACATTGGACACGGATTAGAACTCGGTGCTGCTAAAAGAATAAGAAGCTTGGAAACGATCACCTGCCTCGGGATTGAATACACACGCAATATCCGCCGCACGGCTGCCTTGAACTATAGAAAACTGCTGGCAAAAATGCGCGCTAGCATACTGCAACATAGCCTGCGAACTTGTAAGAGGTATGCGCTGCCTGCGATATGCAAGGTATAAGAGAATCGCTGACCAGAGAGCAGTGTTGACTGGGTACGATCTGTGTAGCTGTAGCAGTAAGTTGTTGCTAGTCGCTAGTCTGCGCTTGTCTGCAGTCTTCTCTGGTCGGGAGTCTGGAGGCTGAGTATTATTGTATAAGATAAAAAAGCAGCCTCGCGCATATCCAGTAATGTATGTGAACTGTCATCCAAATGTTTTAAAAATGCCCTAATAATAATTTTTGTAATATAAAGTAATTTTTTTTAAAAGCATTCATTTCAATTTAAAGAATTTACTAATTTATCCAATCCATGATCATTCCGACTGTTGCTAAAGAAAAATCAGTTGCTTCCTTTCACAAATCACAAATGTATAGGCTAGCATTGCATGGAGCTGTGCCGGAAAAATGTTAAGTAAGAGCAGATATATTCGCCGTTTTTATTGAGGTAAGAATTTTTGCTTTTTTATTCAGAATGATCTTACAGGGCCATGACGCAGCACTGCTGTCGTCCTAAAATTTACCAGGTTATTGAATTTATTTTTTTATTTCGGGGTTTAGGAATTTTTCTGTTTCGAGCTTACATTAAATGAGAAAAGAATTTTGTGGGTACATTATATTGGAAACAAATTTTGTGTGGAGGTTAAATGTGAATGAATTTCTGTAGAGAGGTTACACTAAATTAGAATCACGTTCTTTATTCATATTAATTTATTTAATAATTTCGTGTGGGGAGGTTACGCTTGGCGACAACCGGTCAGGATCGTATTTCTTTGTGAATCTCTGAGAAGTAGTCATATATCTGCTCTTATTTACTTAAATGTAGTTTGCATCTGGCGCAACGCATTTACTAATTTTGTCACTCTTTCTTTCACAGATCATCGGGAATTTATTGCTCTTTGTTGTAATTATTTGTTCCATTTTTGCTTTGACTTTGTTTCATTTTGTGCTTAATTTTGATTTGTGAAAAATGCTGCGAAAAACTGTTAACAGTACATCACCATGTGCAATGAGTGGAATAGCCGACTCGAATAATTTGACCGATAATACACTCCTGGAAATGGAAAAAAGAACACATTGACACCGGTGTGTCAGACCCACCATACTTGCTCCGGACACTGCGAGAGGGCTGTACAAGCAATGATCACACGCACGGCACAGCGGACACACCAGGAACCGCGGTGTTGGCCGTCGAATGGCACTAGCTGCGCAGCATTTGTGCACCGCCGCCGTCAGTGTCAGCCAGTTTGCCGTGGCATACGGAGCTCCATCGCAGTCTTTAACACTGGTAGCATGCCGCGACAGCATGGACGTGAACCGTATGTGCAGTTGACGGACTTTGAGCGAGGGCGTATAGTGGGCATGCGGGAGGCCGGGTGGACGTACCGCCGAATTGCTCAACACGTGGGGCGTGAGGTCTCCACAGTACATCGATGTTGTCGCCAGTGGTCGGCGGAAGGTGCACGTGCCCATCGACCTGGGACCGGACCGCAGCGACGCACGGATGCACGCCAAGACCGTAGGATCCTACGCAGTGCCGTAGGGGACCCCACCGCCACTTCCCAGCAAATTAGGGACACTGTTGCTCCTGGGGTATCGGCGAGGACCATTCGCAACCGTCTCCATGAAGCTGGGCTACGGTCCCGCACACCGTTAGGCCGTCTTCCGGTCACGCCCCAACATCGTGCAGCCCGCCTCCAGTAGTGTCGCGACAGGCGTGAATGGAGGGACGAATGGAGACGTGTCGTCTTCAGCGATGAGAGTCGCTTCTGCCTTGGTGCCAATGATGGTCGTATGCGTGTTTGGCGCCGTGCAGGTGAGCGCCACAATCAGGACTGCATACGACCGAGGCACACAGGGCCAACACCCGGCATCATGGTGTGGGGAGCGATCTCCTACACTGGCCGTACACCACTGGTGATCGTCGAGGGGACACTGAATAGTGCACGGTACATCCAAACCGTCATCGAACCCATCGTTCTACCATTCCTAGACCGGCAAGGGAACTTGCTATTCCAACAGGACAATGCACGTCCGCATGTATCCCGTGCCACCATACGTGCTCTAGAAGATGTAAGTCAACTACCCTGGCCAGCAAGATCTCCGGATCTGTCCCCCATTGAGCATGTTTGGGACTGGATGAAGCGTCGTCTCACGCGGTCTGCACGTCCAGCACCAACGCTGGTCCAACTGAGGCGCCAGGTGGAAATGGCATGGCAAGCCGTTCCACAAGACTACATCCAGCATCTCTACGATCGTCTCCATGGGAGAATAGCAGCCTGCATTGCTGCGAAAGGTGGATATACACTGTACTAGTGCCGACATTGTGCATGCCTGTGTCTATGTGCCTGTGGTTCTGTCAGTGTGATCATGTGATGTATCTGACCCCAGGAATGTGTCAATAAAGTTTCCCCTTCCTGGGACAATGAATTCATGGTGTTCTTATTTCAATTTCCAGGAGTGTACTTGCGACACTCAGTGTAATAATGATAATCCTCCATTTACACACAATCAGTGCGTACCGATCACTAATAATGATTTTGATCCTAACGATGAGCAAACAAATGCAATTATGTCCAGAGTAAATGTAACAATTGATGACGCGGCACGTTCCGATACAATGAACCCTGCCCAGTTTGACACACCCGGTTTGCAAAATTTGAATTGTGAACAGATAAATTTTTCTCACGAAGAGGAACAACGTAACCAAAATACGTCAGATTTATTTGATTCCGAGGTAGTGACTAACAATGCACATTCCATTGGCGAACCTTTTCAAGAATCAGAAAATGACCAAATGATTACACAAAATGTGACGAAGGCACATACACCATCACACAGCATAGAAAATAGAGTCGCTACTTCTGGCATGGATCAAGTTATGGCAGTATTGCTACAACTTGATGAAAAACTCAGACAGTCGAGTGAAAAACAAGATAACAATCACAAACAACTTAGTGAAAATCTCAAACAACAAATTAATGAAATTAATGAAAAACTAGACAACAATTCCAAACAGCTTAGTGAACAGATTACAGCCGTTGCCGTGCAATGTCATGATACTAAGGAACAATTACGTGAGGAAATTAAGGCTTGTGCTAGGAACAGTAGTGAAGAAATTAGATCTGTGGCACAAGAATTAAATGATACACATGCAGCTTCAACTAAATTACTTAGAGACGAAATTAGTGTAGTCGCTAAACAATGCTCTGAAAACGCAACACAGTTACGCGACGAGTTTAAATTAATGTCAGCAGAACTTTCACGCACACTGGATGCAAAAGTAGACGCGAAATTTGACCAACAGAACAGCCAAATTGACGAACGTTTTAATCACCACCTACAAAACAGTGAAACGCGTTAACGTAAATTTATAGAGGAACAGAATAAAGTAAAGCGACAATTCATGGAAACAATTACTGCACAGAAACAGGAAGATAAGCGTAAATTGTTTACGAAAGCAAAAACATACGTAGACAACAATATTGCCACGGTATCAGACGAAATTAATACTATCAAACAGTTGAACACCGAATTGCGTGATGAAATCTCCGATCTTAAAGCAAAAACAGACACACACACAGTAGACTTTCAGACAGTGACCGACAGTCTTGTACAATTAGAACTAATTCAGGATGCCATCACAGCAGACGTTAAAAAGTTGAACAAAACCACACGTAAAATACAAGAACAAATTAATGCTTGCGATACTAAAAACGATGATCAGGTAAAAGCACTGACTGAAAAATATGATGAATTGGCCAGTCGTATTAAAAAAAATTACTTTATATTACAAAAATTATTATTAGGGCATTTATAAAACATTTGGATGACAGTTCACATACATTACTAGATATCGCGAGGCTGCTTTTTTACCTTATACAATAATACTCAGCCTCCAGACTCCCGACCAGAGAAGACTGCAGACAAGCGCAGACTAGCGACTAGCAACAACTTACTGCTACAGCTACGCAGATCGTACCCAGTCAACACTGCTCTCTGGTCAGCGAATCTCTTATACCTTGCATATCACAGGCAGCGCATACCTCTTACATAACCCTCCACTGGGGGGGGCAAAAATTTGGCAGCGATGGTGAGTCAATTGGACTTGCCATGAGCAACAAATTTTTCTAAATCAACAAAGTTTACAGTCACAGAATATATACATATATATAAGTGCAGAACATGAAATGTAATATAGTGCACATGCACTGAGTACAGAACACAAGCAATGACAAAATGTATACGCAATGAGTACAAAACATATTACAAATGACATAAAGTGCACACGTACTGTAGTACAGAACATATCAAGCAATGACAAAATGTATACGCAATGAGTACAAATCATATTAACAAATGACATAAAGTGCACATGCACTATATATATATATATATATATATATATATATATATATATATTACCATTTTACAAGAACTAGGATAGGAAAGGAAAGGATTGCATCATGGTTGTAGCACAGTAGGTTGTACGTAGCTGCACTGAAAGTCCATATCTTTCTACAGGAGCACAGCACCAAGTGAGACAATCTGAAGTTCTCTTCCCTAAAGTATTAATCAGTGTAGCCAAGACACTGAAATGTCGTATTAATATTCAATGTTATCAATTTGGTAGTACATTGGATACACCAAACAGTGGGACCATAATAACACCTCCATTGCTCAAGGTGGTGGACAGCATGATGTGTCAACACCACACTCTTGTAGAATCCATACTCTTTCTCCAAGGTAGAATTAGTGCAAAATCCAAATGTAGTGCTCCATGATCATGAGGATGAACAGGACAAACGGATATTGCAGTAATTTCTGGTAATTAGGTCAGAAGGTGAAGGACATTAAGTCTTATGCCAGTCATCATTGAGAATTACACTAGTTTATTAACTGATTTGAGTAATTTGTGGCACTCATCGCCTAGTTACTGAACATTTCTGTACCATGTATGAAGTATTACAGAATAATGTCCATACGTCATCTGATTACAGTGAACATAGGCACTCATTGACCAGTTACAAACCATCAGAAGTCATCATTCAAAACAGGAGCTAATGAGTGTGGCATCAAGCTACTGTTAGTCATATATATAGCATGTAAATGACGTAATACAAATTTAAAATATAAGAAACAGTGGCATTCATTGGCCAGTTACTAAACATATAGCAAGTATTGAATATTACAAAACATTTTTCATCATTCAAGTGACATACGACATATTTAAAATAATTATTGGCACTCATTGGTCAATTCAAACCATCAGAAGTCATCATTCAAAATGAGAGTTAATTATTAGCATAGCATATATAGAGTATAACAAAAATATTATTTACAGAAATTATTGGCATAGCATGTACGCATTATTACAAAATATCTTTCACTATTACTCAGAACTCATCATTCAAGTGTCATATGACATATCTAAAATGTAACACACTGTAACTCTAACTCAAGGTCTGTGATTAGAAAACATCATTCAGTATTACTCAGAACTCTCTTAAACTGGTAGCATTATTTGGGACTGGTAATAAATTTTTTTTGTGTGCTAGCAATGCATTGCATTGGGATCGATAATTAATTGCTGGGGCATAACAATATTTGCTTTTGACTTATTGCTGCAAATGAGGATATGTAACGTCATTCGTCATGAGTCAGCTGTAGCAAGGTTATGAAACAAGTAGAGTATATGTGATCACATTCATTAATGACACACACAAATGGGTAAAGAAATGCAAGTACTAGAACAGGTTTATAATTAACTGCTTATAGCACATTAATTTCATGAATAGCTTCTCCTAGAAAAAATACAAAATGGATTATTAAGCTGAAAGAAGAAATGCATATTATGCTGAAAAGTAGTGAACTTCAAATTAACAGGTAATTAAATGTGTACTTAATATGTATGTACTCTAGCTGTCCTTTCCAAAACATTCAGTCATTATACCATGCGACATAACACATACTGTCAAAACGAACTGCAACAAATACTTAAATAACTACATAGCATTTCTTAACTAACAGTAAATATATAAACTTCATCATTATTCTCATCTGTAAAGAAAAATTTAAAAGGGGTGCGTTAAGTGGGCATACAAAATTTATCACTATCATCTCCTGCAAAAAAAAAAAAAAAAACCTTCATTATTCATATTAGCATATTCCTCATATAACCATTCATCACCATTCATTATCGTCTGCAAAAAAGACACTTCATTATTCATATTACCATTTACTTCATACAACTATTCATAGTATAGAGTTTCTTATTTCTAAGATGTGTAGTTCTGTCTGACAGCCTGCATCAATCGCCTCGTATTCTGAAAGAAAAATAATTAGTTAAGACTGCTATCATACGATGTGTATAGTATATTCTTGTTAGTATTTGTTAATTCTGATCCATTTACTCTTCATGACGAGGTATTGCATCTTCTTTCGTTCATTCCGAAGGTGAAATTCCCATTTCATAGTAATCCACTGTAGTTTGTTTAATTTACTTCTTTTACACGTCATTGCTTTCTGAAAATGATGAATAATGATTAATATCTTGCATTTAAATCATATACCCATTAAATAAAAACTGATTTGTAGTGATATAATTAAGCATACAGCTTAGCATGACAGAGAACGTATTATGTCAAAAACATAGACAGTCTTCAGGTGCAAAAATGTACACAGAATATCATAATGTAGTTGCAAAAAAAAAAAAAAATGTAAAATAGTCACGATGTTGAGATATCATGAGGCAAAATGTCAAAGTCAACTGGTGTTTGTTACATCTTAAATATTTCATAGCGCATACAAACAAAACAGGAAAACAGTCATACATACACAAAAAATGGAAAATGTGCACGGTCTGATACATAACGACAAGAAAAGCGACCTGCTAACCCTACCTTGCCGGGCACTTGCCAAGAAAAAATATGATAATCATCAGTAAGTAATCACATAGATATAATTGCATCATTGGTCATAAAATGTGTAAGTTTATCTGGAAAAATGTGCACGGTCTGATGTGTAACGACAAAAAAAGCGACCTGCTAACCTTACCTTGCTGGGCACTTGCCAAGAAAAAATATAATAATCATCAGTATGTAGTCACATAAATATAATTGCATCATTGGTCATATAAAAATCAGAAAATAGCATTACAGTGTGATAAATCATAAAGTATATTCATTTAATAAAGGGTTTAATATTGGAGACATGGTGATTGCCTTTACTTTTTCTGGTTATCAAAGTTTCGACGTGTACTACATTGGAGTGAGGAATGCTGCGAATTCGATATGGACCTGCGTATAGAAGCTCAAATTTACTACACCTATTCTTTCCTCTGTTGGATAAATAGTGTGTACGTACTAATATCTTCTGTCCAATGGGAAAGTCACGGCGTGTACAAACCTGTTTTTGCTGTCTTCTCCGGCGCTCTGCGGCACATTTGATGTTGTTCAGCGCAATGTCAATTATTTCATGGTGTCGTAGTCGACGAGATGTAGGAAAGGTTACTAATTCTTTAATTTTGTTAGGTGGTTCAACATTTTTTAATATAACAGTCGGAGATAGCATAGTAGATTCATTTGGTATGGAATTAATTACATCCTGGAATGAGAGTATGTGTGTGTCCCAATCAATATGTCTTTTATGGCAGTATATTCTACATAGTTTACCAATTTCTTTAATTAGTCTTTCACAAGGGTTCGAAGAAGCATGGTACCTGGATATACAGACCGGAGAAATGTTTCTAGCTCGTAACATACGTGTCCATGTAGCAGATCGAAACTGTGATCCATTGTCGGAAATTACTTTCAATACATGCCCTACATGAAATAGAAAATGTTTTACAAATGCTTTCGAAACAGTTTTAGCAGTAGCTTTGCGTAACGGAGTGAAGGTAACAAATTTCGAAGTGAGTTCAACAGCGACAAAGATGTAGCAAAAACCTCTATTAGTTCTGGGAATCGGACCAAAAATGTCTACAACGACCATGTGTCTCAATTTAACAGGTACAATGGGATGTAATGGAGGAAAATGTGAAGTCGTATCTGACTTAGCTTTCTGGCAGATTTTACATGACGCTAAAACTCGTCGAATACGTTTCTCCATATTGGCAAAATAACAGTTCTGTCACAGTACAAGAAAACATTTTCTGGCTCCGTAATGTGCGTAACTTAAATCAGTATACCAAATTAATTTGTTAACAAGCTCGTCAGGAATGCATAATAACCAATTGTTGCAGTCAGGGTGAGAGCGGCGAAACAGAATATTATTGCGTACAGTGTAATGGTTTCTAATGATAACTTTATTCCTATCTTCCCAAAGGTGTTTAATTTCTTTCCACACGTTGTCTTTACTCTGCTCTTGCGCTATGTCTCGTAATGACGACAAAATGAAATTTTCAAATGCAACTTGTTGAATATACATGACGGTGAAATTTGCTTGGCAGAAGTTGGTTGCGATGTCTTGCTGATTGTTGCTGAGAGAACGGGATAGTGCGTCTGCTACAATATTTTGCGTACCGGGAATGTGAACAATTGTAAAATGAAATTCCTGTAAATAAAGTTTCCATTTGCTTAATCTGTCGTGTGTAAATTTTGCGGAAAGTAAAAACTGGATAGCTCTATGATCTGTGTAAACGGTCATATGTCTTCCATAGAGAAAATGCCGAAATTTCCTAAATCCCCATACAACACATAATGTTTCAAGTTCTGTGACAGAATAATTGCGTTCAGCAGGTGACAGAATGCGACTCGCAAAGGCGATGTTTTTAATTACTGTAGTACCATCTTCTTCAATTTCCTGAAAAATGTGTACGCCTAAAGCGGTGTTAGAACTGTCGGTGGCAATGGAAAAATTTCTAGTAAGATCTGGATGTGATAAAAGTGGTGCATTCAACAAAGCTTACTTCAGATTGACAAATTCAGAATGCGCTTGGCTATCCCAGGACCAAATAGTGTTTTTACCTGTCAACTGACATAATCTAGGGGTGTCTAAAGCAGAGTAATGAATAAATTTACGAAAAAAGTTAATTAAACCCAAAAAGCTGCGTAGTTGTTTCTTCGTCGTAGGAACAGTAATGTCACGTAAAGCTTGAAGTTTTTCCGGGTCAGGCGCAATGCCTTCTGCTGAAATTACATGTCCAAGAAATTTTATAGAAGTTTTGCCTAAGTGCTATTTACTAAGATAGACTGTGAGTCCTTGTGCACGAAAAGTTCGTAACAGTTGTTCAAGAATTAGATTGTGTTCAGACCAGTTAGCTTCTGCAATAAGAATGTCGCCTACATACGTTGTGATTCTGTCTTTAAGTTCTGTCGGGAGTATAGTATTCAAACCGCGAATAAATGCTGCTGAAGAAATAGTTAAACCGAACGGTAATTTACAAAATTGATAACAGTCACCAAAACAGAGAAAAGCCGTGTACTTTCTGCAGTCCCGATGGAGTTGAATTTGCCAAAATCCCGATTTAAATTCTAATGTGGAATAAATAGCAGTACCATGCAATTTCTGTAGAAGTTCTTCTAGTGTTTGAGGGCGATCTGTTTCATTAATAATAATGTCATTGATGTGACGCGAATCAAGTACGAGGCGAAGTGAACCATCCTTTTTCTTAACAATATGGAGTGCGTTTATGTACGGACTAACTGCCGATTCAATAATTCCTTGGTCAAGCATAGCTTGCAATTCTTTCTTAACTTGTTCTCTGTTAATATACGGAATGGGATAATGTTTGGCTTTAAATGTGTCGTGCTGTTTAACTTGAAATTCATACATAAAACCGGACATAGTACCAGGAACGTTGTCAAAAACTGGAGCTTGCTGTAAAAGAATTTTGCGTAGTTGCGTGCGTTCGTCGTCTGTATTTGCACTGCTCTGTTTAACTTTATCAGAAATCATCTGTATAACGTCATAGTCGGCTTCGTCTGGAGTGTTATAGTTGTGTACATACGTATCTGTGAACAATGTGGAATGACAGTCTTTGTTACGTGATGCGGAAATGACCTCTGTACGATTAATTGTTTGTTCTTCTGCAGATAAAGAGTGCTGAAATTCTAAAGCCAGTTGTACATTTTCATCCTTTAACATTAAATAGGAGTTTTGAAAGTCAATAATTGCGTCGTGTTGTACCAGAAAATTCGTACCTAAAATAACGACTGTCGTCAATAAGGGAACAATCCAAAAATTTGAGTGAAATATATGACCTGCAATACAAAATGATAAATGTGTCTGTAATTTTACATCTACTCCTTTACCAGGTACTGCTCCTTTTACTTTAGTTTTGCCTAATGGTAACGTAGGATAGGTATTCTCTTTGTTACATTCGTTGAAAGTTTCTTCATTTATGACTGACATAGG
The DNA here is from genome assembly GCF_021461395.2 of Schistocerca americana. Classification (NCBI taxonomy): domain Eukaryota; kingdom Metazoa; phylum Arthropoda; class Insecta; order Orthoptera; family Acrididae; genus Schistocerca; species Schistocerca americana. The sequence continues at coordinate 529,881,762 of NC_060124.1, forward strand.
TGATCCAGGATCGATTACTGGTGAAAATTTGGATGATCCAATCTTTACTTCAATGACAGGGTGTGAAATGGTTTTTTGAATAACTGGTCTTTCCTGCAAAAGAGTGTCTCGGATGTCGTCAAAAGTAATAACATTTTCGTGAACAAGTTTCTACGTGTCAAAAGTATTGCTTGCATTGCTGGAAGATGCAACCTGTACTTTATCTAGTCAAATTCTATCTGACGTGCTATCATTTGTGGGAGGATGCTGTGGCATTTCGACTATTTGAACTGTTGTGTTATTTCGTCCTGATGTATTACGTTCGGGATGATGTCTACTGTCTGGTTCACTCATGATAATATGTTGTTGCCGATTTGCTGCTGATAAGACCGACTGTTATTAAACGTACGCTGAAAACTGTGCTCATTACTTTTACGTCTGTCATGATAGTCATTTCTATACGGTGCATTGCGATATGAGTTGAAATGGTGTGTTTTCTGTAAGTAGTTATTTCTTTGTTGCTGTGCGTTACTATTTGGTGGAGCCGACGCTATACGTGTAGGCCGGGAAACATTAAAGCTTGGTTGACCTTGCACATTACGTTGTTGGTTAGGTATGCTAACCGGTTGGTTTTGTTGCTGTTGTTGGGAAAAACCTCTATTGTTACCAAAATGTGGTTCCTGTTGCTGATAATTTTGACGATAATGATAATTAAAATTTTGTCTGTTAGTAAAGTTCTGGTGGTTGTCGTTCCTGAAGCGTCTATTAACCTTGCTATTGAAATAGCGTGGCTGATCGTAATTGTTGTATGCTTGTTGACCTTGGTTATTATATGAAAATTTTTTGTTTATGAAGGAATAATCTGATTGCTGAACTTCCAAAAGCTGTAACAGATCTCTGAACGCCGAAATATTTTCTTTCTGCTGACCCGTTAAAAGTGATACTCTTAATGATCGTGGTAATTTAGAAATACATAATTGAATAAGTGCAGATTCACTGTATGGTTCACTTAAGTACTGGTTTTGTTGGACCATGTGTTCAAACAACTGCATGACAGTGGAAAAATTTGAGTTCTCATAATTCGGTAAACTAATTAATTGATCCTTGATTCCGCGCTGTGTCGTCTTCGACCAATACGCTGACAGAAAAGCATTCTGAAATTCTTCTACCGAATAGCATTGTCTCGCGATCGGTCTCATAGGAGTTGCCGGTTCGCCTTCCAAGAAACTGCAAATAAATTCAAGTTTGTGTGTTATGGGCCAAGTCGGTGGAAAAGCAAGTCTAAATTGTTGTATCCAATCCAAGGGGTGGATCTGTGTTCTGTCATTTTTAAATACTTTAAATTTTCTCACGGATAGAAAATGCTTGTAATCAAAATTATCGTCTCTGTATGTCTGAACAGGTTCAGGATTGTATGAGAATCTATTTGTCTGTGACTGTTCGGAATCTAGCTCACGTATTCTCTGTAAATTACCTACATTATACTGGCTGTGTGAGTCTGACAAATGTTCGCAAAGTGGCGTATGCTGTGACGTGTTAGTGACTGAAACATTTTTCATCTCTCTCACTTCTTGCTGTAAAGTTGACAATTTTCTACGTAATGTATTATTGGACGAATCTATCTCACTGATCGTCTGCTGTAAATTTTGGAATTCACGTGTTTGATTAAACGAAACTGGTGAAGTATCGTCCGATTTGGTGTCATTATGTGGAGGTTAAATGTGAATGAATTTCTGTAGAGAGGTTAGACTAAATTAGAATCACATTCATTATTCATATATAAATTTATTTAATTATTTCGTGTGGGGAGGTTACAAACTCTAAAAGCCATTCAGAGAGTGGCTTTAGTTAATACCTACATAATTTCCAAAGGAAATTACGTTGCCCAAGTACTGCCATTACCAAAGACTATGGCACAACAAATGTTAGCAGCGCTTGGCCACTTTGTTACCAGGGGTCAGATATTTAAAGTAAAGTATGAAACCCTCACCCTTCCAGTTTGGAAGGGAGGCCTCAATTTGACAAATGTCTACCTCAAAGCAAAAGCCTTGTATGTTAGTCAAACATACAAACAGTGGCACAGATCACTTACCACACTGACGGCTCACATTTTGGATGAAATAGTGCCTCCCAATCTGGACCCACCTGTAGATGTAAAACACATTCTGAACTCGCTCTGTCACTTAAGGTATTTCATCCTAGAACTTAGTTACATACAAAGAAGAATTCCAGAGGCAGACCGACACAAAGTCAAGGCAATTTACGCCACATTGACGGGAAGTAAACCACGCAGTATAGTGGAGGAGAAATGTAAAGGTTATAACTGGAAACAAGTCTGGGAGAACATTCACGACCCGCATCTTTCATCTACGGTGCGCTCAACTTGGTACATGGCAGTCAATAGGAAATTCCCGACCAATTCGAGGTTACACAAGATTCACCTGGCTGAAACACCGAATTGTATCAGATGTAACTTAGTCGACACAGACGAGCATAGATTTACGTGCGACGCTGTACAGGACATATGGTCCCTCTGCACACAGATACTCGCAAGCATAATGCGAACATCACCAAGAACGATAACACCGACACGTCTACTCAACCCTGACGAAGTTCCCTATCCCAATACAAAACGACGAGCAGTCAATTGGCTAAAGGGGCAGACTGTATACTACATCCTGTCCGAGAAAGAGAAGAGTAAAGAAGAATATTGGTTACATTTAACGATGGAACACCAGACACTGATACGAACGACGAAATATAGAGAAAACTATGCTTGTTTTTTATTAATAACGGTGACATAGAGTCACTATATTGCAAGAATCTTTACTTTATCACTTCTTTTAATCTCTTTACTAGTTTTTTTCATATCATTTGCCATACCAATGGGGAGACATTTTTATTCTTTAATTTACTTTATGTTAGAAAACCAAGAAGGTTCCCTGGTAGGATGTCAAGGAGACTTTGGTGGCCGGAGCTTCGGAGTTAAGAGAAGCTGAAACAGAAATAACACTTGAGAGATGGACGAAAAAACGAATGTTCGACAACGGAATACATTAGCAACAGCTATTCACCGAGAAGACAAACTCTGAAGACACCAGTCTGCTGAAATTTCACGCGTACACCTCCGGAGAGTCAGGGATACCAATCAAGAAGTACTTTCATTTCCGTCTAATGAGGAGACATTTAGTTCATTATAATTACAGCTACTGAAGCTGGCCGATGAAGGCAATTATGGCGAGTTGAAGTGACGGGGAGTGAAGGGGAGGATGGAGGCCCGTAAAAAAAAAAAAAAAAAAAAGTGGTCTGTTGGGCTGATGAGAGGTTCATATATCCATGGTCTGGGTTCGATTCCAACTTCGGTCAGTGATTTTAGATAGGGAGAGACACATTCCTTTCTCTTCTGGCTACACCAAGTGAAGAAGATATAATGTCACAGTGGTCTGAAATTCACATTAAAATGATATTCCTACTCTACCAAGCAGACGTTAGGTTGAGCCACAATAAAGTCTGGAGTGGCGACATGTAGAAACTCTATCACCAGTAAACTTCTAGTGACGAAACAAACGCTACGTAGGCTCACAGGACAGTTATTCCATCTTATATCTGAGCTTCTGTATGTCGATAAAATTGGTTCTGAACTGGGAATGCAACTCAGACCGCGCTTAACGCGGAATTTGATCCCTTCGTGACAATACAGATCGGCTACAATTTGTTGTTTGTTCAAAACTGCAGATTCCTCAACATCTCCAAATATTGCGCGTGAATGGGTTCGAATCCTGGCACGGCACTAAAGATTTCATTATGTATTATCAAGATCTATCATGAGAACACCTATCTGCTGGTGGATAATAATTTCGATTTTTAATGTATTTTCATTCGTTGTCAACACTAACGATATTTGACGTTTTTGACTCACAGTGAGACAGAACTATTTGCGAGATCACTGTAAGTTCAAGATGTTATTCCGAGCTGCTGGTGGAGAAAAATTCGGTAGCTGACGTCTCTTTGTGTGTAGTCAACAACGATATGTGTGGAGCTCTATTCCCAGTCAGCACTGAATTCTTCGTCATATTATTTCTAGTTCAAACATGCTTACATGTCGCTGCTGTTGCAACAATCCCATATTTAACGTTCGTTTTCTCTAGAATATAACGGCGATAGGTGCTGGATTGCAGTCCCGGGAAGGAAAAAATTAATGTTTCGTCTCGTCATTTCAGTTAAAACATCCAGCTACTGCTGAGAAAATGCGATATGTCACAGTTGATTGTGCTTCGATATCTATCTTATTAGGTTCTGGGTTCGAATCCCTGTCCAACACAAAGCTTTACCTCACGGCATTTCAAGTAACTTACTTGTGAAGAAGCAATATTTAACATCTCTCGTAGTTCGTTAACAGGGACAATAGGTGCTGGGTAGGATTCGCGTCCGTTAAAAATGTTTTCGTTATGTAATTTAAAGTTGATATTTGCTAACTGATACTGTCTAAAATCGAGGTATATCACTCTCTGTATGCGTAATCAGGAATGACTGTTAGTTTCCGTCAGTCACGAAATCTTTGCTTAGTCTGCATGACCTGGGTTTGAATCCATATGCAGAACGAGACGGTTCGTCGTGTCATTTGAAGTTCATACATATTCTGAACTAGCTGCTCGTGAATAACTGAAATTTGTGTTAAATAATAAGTACGGTATGTTACTTCCAACAGTAGATCATGAATACGACGAACGTACTACGTGCATTACCTATCTGACGTAATAATGAGAGTGGTAAAGTTTCAGGAATGTCTTTTATTGTAATAAATGCGAGCTTACAAGCCTTGAGGACAGTCTTACCTGTGATAAGGTATTCACTGACATTTGTAGTATCGTAGTATTACTTTACATCTTGAGTTATTGCGATACAGAGTAGTGTTTTCTAGTGGTGACTTGTTGGAACCATTTTCAATAATCAAACGACTGTACCAAGGAGCGATTAGAGGACCTGCTAGACAGCTGCGTTATGTGGGTTGCATGCGAATCAGGCGAAATGCAATTCAGGTCCTTCGGATACTTTTGAGCACTGATGTTGGCATGGCAGCTGTCCTTGATTCGGATCCTGGAATATTTACTTCGTCTTCTTTATGAATCAGTTTCGGAAGGCTCTGTATAGTAACTCTGCTTTAGCAGAACTATCATCGGTATTGTTTCCATTGCTATCGCTCAGAGAAGGCATTGATTCTGTCCTGCCGCTAGCATACATTACACACGAACAGAATGTCTTCGGATTTTCTGCGAGGTTTCGAGACAAAGTTTCGTTGTGGGAACTGTTATAAGCATGTCGCATTGAGGTCCTCGATAAATTTCGAGGTTCTGTAAAAGATAGCCCATCTTGGAGATTTTGCATCCGTTTAAATTTGTTCCCCTTTTTTCGTTGCCAAATTTAAACGAACGCAATATGTACACTATGATGTCACACATACAAACACACACACACACTCACTTATTACTAATGGAATGGTGGCTTAGCTATCAGCTATCAAACTGTGTCATGACCACGAATATAACCCGCACAATTGCCTAATGCCTGTGTGGAGTTCCCAGGGGAAAACTTGATCGATTCCCATTGGTTCCCGCGTTGAGAGGGATGTGAGTGACCTTGAGGTAAGATCGTTAGCTGCGCCTGTTCTCTTCTTGATAACCTACTGCTCGTTATTAAAATATGTATGATTTTCTGTGAACAGAACTGTCACCCAAGTGTTACAACTACACCAGTGCACGGCTTTGTGGCAGCAGGAATGAACCATCGACACACGTGTGACAATAATTGTTTCCTATTGATCTAATCTACCACGAAATTGGGGTACATCCGATTTTAGGCTACAAATAGGAGGCGTTACGGGGTTGGCAAGTCATTGTACTTTGAGACTTCCTGGCACCACATCGACATCACTGATGGAATCAGCTGGGATCAAGAGGTATAATGTAAATAGTTGATATAATTGCTTGTCAGGGACTAGTAAACCTCTCCCATTCAACCATAGTCACCTCACAAGTACGTATTCCATATTTTTTTTCCTTTACTTGTGTTTGTTCCTTTTATATGCAATCTGATGGTTAACTTCTTTTTCTTCTTCTGTATCAGATGTGATGAACGTGTGTGAGCTTGATCTTGCACCTGCAACAACAACTCCGCAATCTGATATCATAATGACACATTCGTCACTCCAGCCCTGTCCGTCGATGATGTATTCACCGTGCCTACGAACCTCCGCCTGATTCGTCATATTTAGTGTGGTAGAGGCTGATGCCACCAACTCATTTGCCAACACAGCCACGCTTTCAGCACCTTCGACCATCTGACAATCCTCATGGACCTTTCTTACTCGGTGCTCTTATGATAATATAGTGTCGGACGTTGAGCTGCAGGATAAGATATTTCAAGTCATCATGGAAAATAATGACGTGGTGAGAGGCTTGTAGACTTACTTGAACACTGCTAATTTTGAAAGTAAATAGAACAATTACAGACATCTCGATATTACTTTCTTTACACGTGATACATTCCAGTATTCTTTCCTTCTTTACAGATCACATGGAAGCCATATGCAGACGTGAGCTTGCACCTCCAATTACTTTGCCACGTTAACTCCTGATGATGAGTATGTCACCACAGCCTCATACACCGCCACGGCCAGGTCCATCACAACCAGTGTGGTACAGGCTGATGACACGAGCTTGTTTGCCAAGACGCCACAGCCTCCACGGCCTGGTCCATCTCACAATCGTCATGGACCTTCTTGGCATCAGGCATTGCCTCGACACCACTCTGGGCCTAACAGCAGCTACACCCCTGCCCGGTCTGTTACGGATCTCCAAGTAAGTCCTGCAGCTGTACTGGACTACACTGTGGTTCATGATGGTATCAGGGAGAGGGTCTCACAAGCTCGTATTGACAACACAAATTCTCGATACCAATCTCCTACACATCTCCGTGATGCCTGTGAATGCGTTTTGGAAAGGGGGCTCCCTGAAATCGTCAATGACCCACAGTATCCTGCCACTCCAGTATTTAGGAGTAACTATCAAAGGGTCCTTAAGTGGAATGATCAAATAAAACAAATAGTACGAAAAGCAGATGTCGCACAGAGTTTCGTGGGAAAAATTTTAAGGAAATGTATCTCATCCGAGAAGGGAGTGGCTCGTAAGGCGTTTATTCGACCGATTCTTGAGCATTGTTCACCAATACGGGATCTCTTCCAGGTAGGACTGACAGAGAAGATACAATGAAGAGCGGCGCATTTCGTCACGGTATCGATTACTCGACGTGAGAGTATTACTGAGATGCTCAGAAAATTCCACTGGCGGACGCTACAAGAGCAGCGTTGTGCTTCACAGGGAAGTTAAGTAGTGAAATTTCCAGAGAGTACTCTGGAAAGAGCCAGACGTCATATTACGTCCTCCCACATACATCTCACGTAATGACCACGACGAGAGAATTCGAGAAACTAGAGCCAATACAGAGGCTTACCGACAACTGTTCTTGAAACACTCCATTCGCCAGTGGAACGAGGTAGGAGAGATCAGTTAGTGGTACCAGAGGTACCCTGTGCCACATATCATTAGGTGGCTTGCAGAGTATGATGTCGATGCAGAATAAGTGCAAAGCAGTCCTGTACTGTGAGCTGATCCTGCAGCAGAAAGAGGACAGATATGCTGGTGAGGTGAAAAGCATCGCCCAAATCTGTGGGAGAACTGGTTGATATCGTGGGGTAATTCAATCACAGAGTGGTCTGGAACTTTGTGCAAGTGTCATATTTCGCTGTCTTCCCGAAACACAGGAAAGAGGCTCTGGTAAAGGACTAAGGAGTACACTACACCTTGACGAGTACTGACATGCCTATGAACTACTTAGTGGCGGGTCCAGTTTCGTCCCTCTTCCGAAAGATATTGTTGCTATAAAAAAGCATGGGGTAATGCCCAGAATCTAGGTCACAGTGATGAATATTGCGTCAAATGGCCACTTCTGGCTAGTGACAGAAATTTACCTACAAGGGCAGTCTTTCCTGGTACCCAAAAAATTCCAGTGCCTCTGGGCATTGTGATTTCAGAAACATCTCCTTCCCCATAAAATTCCAGGAAGTACCGAAATTCGAGAGGCAGAACCGAGATGGTTGAGTTCATGTTCTCAACTTCGATGTTGATAATAGTAGGCCTAAGGCAGAAGAAGAAGATGACCATGAGCACACTGTGAAGAACAAAGAAGCCATGCATAAATTAGTGGAATCGCTCTAAATTTCACAAATTAGCCGATGAGCGCCCCAAACATCTAGATTTGTTGCTTTTCTCCAAGGATGAGAAGCAAGACTACATATGGAATAGAAACATTTCCTGCCTACTTTCCTCTCTGTTGAGTAAAGACTGACAAAAACGACATTTCTGGACATAGATGTCTCACCTTTTTTACAACGACTGAGTATCTGGAAAGGCACCTGACTGATTGCTCGAATCAGAGACTGGTATGTGCAGAAATGCCTACGGAGGATCTACATCTACATCTACATCCATACTCTGCAAGCCACCTGACGATGTGTGGCGGAGGGTACCTTGAGTACCTCTTCGGTTCTCCCTTCTATTCCAGTCTCGTATTGTTCGTGAAAAGGATTGTCGGTATGCCTCTGTGTGGGCTCTAATCTCTCTGATTTTATCCTCATGTTCTCTTCGCGAGAAGTACGTAGCAGGGAGCAATATACTGCTTGACTCTTCGGCGATGGTATGTTCTCGAAACTTCAACAAAAGCCCGTACCGAGCTACTGAGCGTCTCTCCTGCAGAGTCTTCCACTGGAGTTTATCTATATCTCCGTAACGCTTTCGCGATTACTAAATGATCCTGTAACGAAGCGCGCTGCTCTCCGTTGGATCTTCTCTATCTCTTCTATCAACCCTATCTGGTACGGATTCCACACTACTGAACAGTATTCAAGCAGTGGGCGAACAAGCGTACTGTAACCTACTTCCTTTGTTTTCGGATTGCATTTCCTTAGGATTCTTCGAATGAATCTCAGTCTGGCATCTGCTTAACCGACGATCAACTTTATATGATCATTCCATTTTTATCACTCCTAATGCGTACTCCCAGATAATTTATGGAATTAACTGCTTCCAGTTCATGACCTACTATATTGTAGCTAAATGATAGGGGATCTTTTTTTCTATGTATTCGCAGTACATTACACTTGCCTACATTGAGCTTCAATGGCCATTCCCTGCACCATGCGTCAATTCGCTGTAGATCCTCCTGCATTTCAGTACAATTGTTACAACCTATCGATATACCACAACATCATCCGCAAAAAGCCTCAGTGAACTTCCGATGTCATCCACAAGGTCATTTATGTATATTGTGAATAGCATCGGTCCTACGACACTCCCCTGCGGCACACCTGAAATCACCCTTACTTCGGAAGACTTCTCTCCATTGAGAATGACATGCTGCGTTCTGTTATCTAGGAACTCTTCAATCCAATCACACAATTGGTCTGATAGTCCATATGCTCTTACTTTGTTCATCAAACGACTGTGGGGAACTGTATCGAACGCCTCGAGGAAGTCAAGAAACACGGCATCTGTTCGACGTCCCTTCTTGAAAACGGGAATGACCTGTGCCCTTTTCCAAACCTTTGCAACGCTACGCTCTTCTAGAGACCTACGGTACACCGCTGCAAGAGGGGGGGCAAGTTCCTTCGCGTACTCTGTGTAAAATTGAACTGGTATCCCATCAGGTCCAGCGGACTTTCCTCTTCTGAGCGATTTTAATTGTTTCTCTCTCCCTCTGTCGTCTTTTTCGATATCTACCATTTTGTCATCTGTGCGACAATATAGAGAAGGAACTGCAGTGCAGTCTTCCTCTGTGAAACAGCTTTGGAAAAAGACATTTAGTATTTCGGCCTTTAGTCTGTCATCCTCTGTTTCAGTACCATTTTGGTCACAGAGTGTCTGGACATTTTGTTTTGATCCACCTACCGCTTTGACATAAGACCAAAATTTCTTAGGATTTTCTGCCAAGTCAGTACATAGAACTTTACTTTCGAATTAATTGAACGCCTTTCGCATAGCCCTACTCACACTACATTTCGCTTCGCGTAATTTTTGTTTGTCTGCAAGACAAAGACTCACCACCAGGAACAACCTTCATTCTTAATGTAGGCAGACTCTGAGCGTTTCTTAGCTTCTGCGGTGTGTCCTGAAGGCGATCCTAATGCCTGTCAGATATAGAATGGCACATACTGTATGTGGCAGTGTAAAACGCTGTATACTATTATGACAGCAGTCACAAGAAATTCGAATTAGTAGTCAGGGAGAATCGTGAGAGTGGTTGCTTTCTGAGCTCAAAAAAGTTACGTTGGAGGTTCATGGAGTTTATTGTGGGAACACTGCCATGACCAATTCGCAGGAGAATGGTGCCTTATATGAACAGGCAGTTATTATGGGCTGCCATTGGATAGAAAGGCTGAAACTCCACACAGAGGCAGTTGTCATCTTACGTGCAAGTTCCATGTCACAGTCCACAACGCATGCAGGTTGGCAAGAAGCATGGATAGAGGACTGGAAACAGAAACACAGCGAGCGAATGAGGGAAGTTTGGGCAGCAAGGAAGGCAGCGAAAGGAATTTTCCATGTAGTTTAGTCCAACTGCGATCTTTAAGGGCAAAACATCAATAATAACAATAATATATTAATGAGTCGCAAGCAAAAGGCGACATACAAAACAATCAGTCTTCTTCGGAATAGACAAACACTAGTAATGCTTCTGGTTCTAGCGACCGCTTCTGTCAACAGTCTGTCAACTGAACTGCAGTGACTGCTGATCTCTAACTAAACTACGTAGAGATTGCTAATGATAAAGGCCGTCTCTTTTCAACAGTTTCCGACTGCCGTGCCGGTACTGACTTTACGCCGTAATATTCCTCTCCCCCAAAGGAACGGAATGTCGTGGAATATGGAGTGCGACAATGTGGGGGGGTGGGGGGGGGGTGCTGAGGCATGTGCGTGGACGCTCTGATGGACCGGAAGCTGTGGTTGCAGCAGACATCAGACTTCCAATCGTATCCCGCTATCCGACCTTCGCCCTGGTGGAAACATTCCCCAGAAAACGTCCAGAAGACTACGCGTCCACCTCCTGAGGCCCATACCAAGATGTAGGCGTCGCCTGCTGTGGGGTGGGCGTGTCCAGCTGCATCGTTAGGCCGAGAGGAGGCGGAGGAGGCGAAGGTGGCCGCGCTGTCCTTGGGATCCGAGAATCTGTGGGAAGAGGCACAGAAGGGTCACCGTGCACATGACAGTGGCGAAGTTGATTGTGATGGCGACGCTGCAAGCCATCTGGATCTGTAATGAGATACATGCAAGCGCGAGGACGACGGACGAATTCGCTTAGCGCCCACCGCCTGCTGCTACTAAAAACCCTGTAAAACACAATATCACGCGGTGCAAAGCGATACTTGTGGCCTTCCTCCGGCGCCGGATGCTGAGGAGGGGGGCCGTGAAGCAATTCCGCCACCGATTATCCATCTTGTGGGTGCGAACAATAGGAGGCGAGAAACAGTTCCAATGCTTGATCCCTGGTGTGTGCAGAGTGAAGCTTGGCCATCTGCTGCTTGCAGGTTCGGACAAAACGTTCCGCTTCGCCGTTTGACTGTGGATGGAACGGTGCACTAGTTAGATGCTCTATACCAATGTTTTCACAGAATGTTTCAGATTCATTTCACATGAATTGAGAGCCGTTGTCCAACACTATTACTTCAGGCAAACCTTCGAGGCAAAAAATAGAGGACAACGCCTGATGTGTGCTACGTGACATTGTCGAGTTCACTGGCACAGCAAAAAGAAACTTGTTATAAGAGTCAACCACAATCAACCAACAAATATTCCAAAACGACCCGCAGAGTCTATGTGCACCTTTGCCATGGTGACTGAGACTTAGGCCAAGCAGAGAATTTTTGTGGCGGAGCGGACTGATTTTTCGTACATGCGAGACACTTGGACGTCATTTGTTCTATTTGGGAGTCCATAGCCTCCAGAACAGTGTCGACGCACTGTCCGAAACAGTTGTTTCGTACCAACAATTCCTCAGTGTCCTTGGTAAAGTAACTGCAACACTTCTTTCTTCAAAGCTTTAGGGATCAATACACGCGACTATCAACCATCATTTAGTACAAGAATCACATCTTGCTGTATAACGAGGGTATGTCGATGTGCAAAGTATCGGCACACTACAGAGTTCTTAATGCTATGCAATGAGCGAGGCCAAGATCAGCGAATGTATTTTATCGACATGTTCAAATCTGAATCAGCTTCCATGGCCTGTGTAATTTTCCTACAGTTCAGAGGAAAGGATTAAAGTAATACAGAATCCTGAGCATCGATGTGACAACAAGATGTAGAAGAAGCGTCAAAGTCTGTATCAGGGGCAATTTGAAGATGTGAAAGTTCATCCACATTATCATGTTGAGCCACTGAACGATACAAAATGTCGCACTGGTATTGAGACAACAACAAAGCCCATCTTTGCATTTTTTGGGCTTTTCATACAGGAACCGGCTTCATTGCATGAAATAGGGACTGCAATGACTTGTGATCCGTTACTAGTAGAATTTTCTACTATATAAATAGTGGTGAAATTTGGTGAGACCATAGACAATAGCCAATGCCTCTTTCTCTGTTTGTGAATAGTTACAATGAGCTTGGGACAACACTTGTGGTGCGAAAGCAGTAGGCTTGTCATTATCACCAAACCTGTGCGAAAGCACTGTAGCGATTCCGTAAGAGGAAGCATTAACGTGCAACACAACTGGTTTCTCAGGATCAAAGTGAACCAAGCATCGATCACTGACCAATGAATCTTCAAGTTTTTGAAAAGTCTTTTGGCACTCATGTGTCCATACAAAGGCGACGTTCTTGCGGCGCAAGCGATGCAATGGAGCTGCGATTTGTGCAGCATTCAGTATGAACCGAATATAATAGTTCATTTTGACTAAGTGTGGCTGCACTTTTGTGACATTGCGAGGAACTGGAAAATCCTGTATGGCTAACAAATGCGAATGAAAAGAATGCACACCTTGGCTGTTGGTGACATGACCAAGATAGTGCAACTCAAGTTAAAAAAAATCACACTTGTCCAGTCCACACTTCAGACCTGCATCAGGTAACACGCGAAACAAAGCACGCAAATTTGCAGTGTGTTCTTCAGATGTACGAACTGTACGACAATATTGTCCAAATAGTTTCAACAGTTTGGTACTTGAACAGTCAGCGGTTCCAAATACCGTTGGAAAATGGCGGGTGTTGAAGCACTGCCTAAAGGCAAACGCAAATATTTGAACAAGCCGAAATGAATATTCACACGACATACGGTTTGAGATTCTTCTTCTAGTGGTACCTCAAAATATGCGTCGTGCAAATCAGTTTTTGAAAAGTAGTGACCAGCGCCTAATCTGTCCATGAGATCCTCTGAACATGGCAATGAGTAAATATCAATCACACTTTGTGGGTTGACTGTAGACTTAAAGTCAACACAGAGGCGAATGAAACCTGAAGGTTTGAGGAGCAAAACCAGTGGACTTGCCCGTTGAGTAGATTGTATGAGCGCACTCGAGCCATTCCTCTTTTTTTTCTGTTAAACTGGCGAAAAGGCGGTATGGCACTTGGAGCTACAGTTGTTGCATGTTGATTGGGAGGTTGCGCTGCGTTTGTTGCATTGTTGGCCAGTAACTGCTGTACCGTGTTTATAAGGGTTACAATCTCTGCATCTGAAAGTGAAACATATGTGTTAGCTGCGTTGCATCAATTTCTTGCAGTTGAGGCACCTGAGCAGGGGGTGCGAGAGGTGGGTTGCTCATTCAGGAACAGGCAAGTGCAATAAAAAGACAATGCAAGCAATAAAAATAAGCACACAAGCAGTGAAAATTTTTGCAACTTCCACCTGAGAACACTGAATGGAAAAACACTGTAAGACACACTGTTAAAACACGTAAACACACTCCTGCTAAGAAAAGGGAAGGTAGAATTATGACGCCAGCGAAACACAAAAGCCCACGACAAAACAAAACAGAGAAATCCGTGGCAGCTTGCGACTGTGGGTTCGAAGCGTTAACAGGCTGTCACAATGTTATTTCTACTGTACCGTCGGCACAATGTTATTCGTACATCTCGTCGCCATGTTGCTGTGTTTAGGAATGCTGCATACTCGGTTCATTAGACAAACAATCAAACAACTCTTATTAATGAGTTTTATTACAACAAGACAGATACAAATACTTGACCTTGATCTGAGAATTCTTGTAGTGCTTTAAACATGATCATCCACAATTGCAATTACACAGATATGTCGCAAGCAAAGGGCGACATACAAAGTAATGAGTCTTCTTCAGTAGAGACGAACACAAGGGGCGCTTCTGGTTCTAGCGAGCGTTGGTTCGTTGACAGCATATGACAGTTGGGGAATAGCAGACATACTGCTAATGGTTTATAAGGCTGTCCACCAACCGATAGCATTCTGGCATAGCAACCAGAGCGCCATCTGTGTCTACCTTTTAACAGGGAATACTCACAGCCAGAAGGCTCAGTGTGGAGTGTATGTGTGAAGCAAGCAGGCAGCCATGCCACGGAGATACACTTGTGCACCCAACTCAACAACGTGCTCTGCAAGACAGGCAACTCGACGTCTGGACTTGTTCCCCAGTGGGCACATGTAGGATATGATAGAACGAGAAGCGATTCGTGCCATTTATCAACCAACAACTCTAACAGAACTACGTGAATCGGTCGAGTATGCTTGGCATAACGTATTCCAGGACAGTATTCCCTATCTGTACGATCGACTGAATGCCGGAATCAGTGCCTGCCCTGTCGCTCGTGGAGGTGTTTCAGCATGGGTTGACAGCTGGTATCTGAGAACCACTTGTGCTGTTCATTTATAAATGTAATCATTTCATGTACTCCATATGCACTTTTGCAACCACAAATACTGAGTGAATTGGAAACCTCTAAAAGGGTTACTATTTTTTCCAGCAGTGTATACATATATTTTTTAGGGAACAACTTACGACGATTTGTCTGTATATAACAGTATAGACGATCAGAAGCATCCTAAAAGGTTGCAGGGGTTTTGCAGGGTAGTTTGTGCCGAAAAATAATTGTCAAGAATAAAATATGATACGATGTGCCTTATCCGAGTTAATTGGCATTGAAGTTAGCTCGAGGCGGTGTCACCAAATGTGTCCTTCGGAGTTTTCTTAAAACTGAAGGAGGGAGCAATACAAAATCTGGACACGGGCCGACATTAACGATCGAAGCCGAGGCAACGGTTGAGCAATCTAGTGCACTACCATCAATGCTATCAGAACAATTGACACTAATTCCACCTGACTGGGCTGCTTGAATTTGCGAGTGCAACGTCCTGATTGGCTAACTTCAAAGCTAATTAACTCTGAAGCAGCGCAACGTATCGAACATTTTTCTTAATAATTATTTCGCAGCACAACCTGCCATGCAACAACCTTACAAACTTTTCAAGTTGTTTCTGACTACCGGGTATTGTAGTATAGATCTGTAGTCAAGCGCTAAGTACCAATCGACGGGAAAAACTGGAGGTTTACTCCTAGGCTTAGAAAGGGTAAAGGGAAGAGCTTTGAAAATTACAGAGCAATATCCTTAACGTCAGTAATTTTTGAACATATTTTGAGTTCAAATAAAATAATTTCCTTGAGCCAGAAAAGCATCTGTCCACACTGTCCATTTTAGGAAAGTATAGCTCATCTGTAGGAAAGGCCAATGATCGACTTTGGTTTACTGGGGCAATTTTAGGAATGTGTAGCTCATCTGTAATGGAGACACTGTATAGAACAGTGGTACGACCTATTCTTCAGTATTGCTCGAATGTTTGGGATCCACATTAAATAGGATTAAGGGAAGATACCGAAGCAGTTCAGAGGCCTGCTCCTAGACTTGGTACCAGAAGGCTCGATCAACACGCCAATGTTACTCTACCGTATCTTCCTTCTCCGTCGGCGTTGTCGTGGTTAAAGTGAGACACCGTTATACCAACAGGAAAGGCGCGTCGATCTTAGAGCACGAGATATGATGACCTTAAGCCATTGACAACACACAACGGTCACGGTAGCACCTGATTCCAGAATAGCTGCAGTAGTTAAGATCTACGAACTATCCCCTGTTGACCAGGTCCCCAAAACTTAACTCGTAACGAGATCCCTTCAAAGCAAATTGTCATAACGATCGTCTATAAAGGCTTCGTACAACGAGAATCAATGTTACGGTTTATGGAATAATAACAGACACGACCAAACTGTCTTGTCTCTTCTGCTTTATTTAACATAACTTCGTTCACAGTTTCATTTCGCATTCACCACTCACTCACCGAAACCCTTTAATGATCAGTTTTGGTTGCTTAACACCAACAGTCAATGATAATGATACAGCTTTTCTCCTTTTTATAAATTGAAGCCCGCTCTCCGTGAAATAATAAAAAAAAAAAAAACCGGTCTCAATACCGCGTCCCTCGTGAGATGCGAATAGACTTATCCCGGAATTGACCGCCCTGTAGGTGTACTCAATTTAATGACCACATTTCACTGTCCGCTATTTCGCGTAACTGAATGTCCATTTGTTAGTCTGATTATACACTGTAGCTATTTAAAATTCGCCCCTATATTTTTCACAACGCACAATTAGCACTTCGTTACTTGTTTTCTTTTTTTTCTTCTAAGAGTAAACGGAAAAAAAAGACGCCGTATCATCGGCTTAGTCGATATAAAGCAAAACACTTTAATATGCCCAATTTTACCTCTTCTTATAGGATCGGCTACCTTACTCATTAATTTATTACATATTATTTCCAATAACGCTAAACAGGTATCGCCGTTATATTTTAATTGTATTCAAAAGCATGTTACTACTATTATGACCGACCAAATCGTAACAAATCGCGCGGCAAGCGTTTTTAACGATAACTTTACGCTATTCAAGTTCCGTTACAGCTGTCTTGACTCGTAATGTTACACGGCCCCCCAGACTGTCATGTCTTGAAGAGGGTTCCAGACAGAACAGGCTTTTTTTTTGTGTACTGTGACAGGAGAGGGTATCTGTTTCTGCGAATACACTCACTCTCAGATTCACTCAACAAGTCAGTACATACATTCTACAATATTTAAGTTGAGTTAATGGGCCTAGACAAAATGCCCTTAACTAAATTCCACATTAGAAACACTTCGCACTAATCACTTCATATTCACACCACATTTTTTTTCTTGGATGAAGCCCTCAGTTCTTCAACCAACTGTGCAAGGCAGGGATCACAGCCGGGTTCGACGATTGGCATCCTAGGCCAAAACCCTTATCAGGCCACTTGTTTAACCGGAGAGGATTTGGTCCTTTTCTTTTCCTCTTAATTCCACTTTTAAATCATCCATCCTCGCTGTTCGGTGAGAGGATAAATCGTATTTCAGCGTCGACATTGTTGCTGATACCAAGAAGGTATCTCACGGAAATCGTCGGTACATTCTTTAATTTTCTTTGTAAGTTAGTATAAGTACGTATTTATCCATTGGTGCTTTTATTTAGTCCACTGAGTGTAGTCTTGGTATCATTCAGTGTTTCTTGAATCTATATTTTGCTCATTATTGATAATATTTCTTCAGGTCTATGTGAGGGAACAAGCCTTTAATTACATCAGTATCACAATCTGCCAGGAGGTAGCTCCCTTCATGAGGTATTTTCATTATTTTATATGGACCTGTATATAAATATTGCCATTTCTTATTCAGTCTTTTCCTGGTTGATGCTTTTGGGTGATTTCTCAATAAAATTTCTTCACCTACATCATATGTGACTACTTTCTTCACATTTTTATCAAAACGGGTTTTTCTCAATTGTGCTTGATGCTTCAGGTTTTCGTAGACCTTCTTCACCATATCTTCTTTCTTGGTAATCTTTTGTTCTATCGCAGGTAATTTCTTCATCCATTCTGGCACAATACTTTCACCAAATACTATTTGGTTAGGTGAATAACCTGTCGATAAGTGTGGTAAGTCATTATACACTTTCTCAAATTCATAAATCCAATCGATCCATTTATAATGTTGTTTGGGTATGTACGTCCGTAAAAATCGGTTCAACTCTCGGAAGATTCTTTCAACCGGATTTCCACAAGGGTAAAATCTTGAGATGTAAATGTGCTGGATTCCTTGTTCTTTCATAGTGTCTCTCCATACTTTGCTTGTATAATAAGCAGCGTTGTCTGTCAAGATCATTATAGGTTTGCCAAGCTCAGTTATATAGTTGTTGATAAAGTTGCGTAACATGGGTCGAACGTGGAGATTTTTCAAAGGATATAATTTCATATATTTTGAAAAGAGGTCATAGAAAGCCAATACATATTTGAACCGTCCACGTGTCATGAGACATGGCCCACAGACATCACCTGACACCAACATTAAAGGTTGTTGTGGGATGATAGGATGTAATTCTATCTTCCGACAATAGTTTATGGGTTTCGTCTTCTGACATATTTTGCACTTCTTAAGAATATTTGTAGCTATACGTCCCAAATTTGGATGATAGCAGTATTGTGCTATTTTGGCTGTACTTTTAGCGGCACCAAAATGACCCCAATTCAAGTGAGTGTACCATACTAGTGATTCTAAATATTTATTTGGAACACAAACTTTCCAAACATCTTCTTCATCCTTCCTCCGATACAATATTCCGGATTTTAATTGATACTGTTCTTGAGAGTGACTTAGTGTTTTGCTTTCAACAGCATGCCTAATGGCTTTCCACAACTTATCATCTTCTTGCAGTTGTGGAAGACTTCGAGATAGCTGTGAAATCTGCCTCTCACAATATTGCCTTGATAAATTCATGACTTTAAATTCAATAGTCCGTTCTTCACACTCGTCGTCATTCTTTCTTTTCGGTAGTCTTGAAAGAGCATCGGCTATGATGTTGTCTTTCCCTCTGATGTATTTGAGCGTAATGTCATATTCTTGCAGTAGCAAGGCCCACCGGGTTAAACGTGAATGGAACATCCTTCCTGTTAAAATAAAAGATAAAGCTTTGTGGTCGCAGAATACAATGATCTTCTTTCCATATACAAAATAGCGAAACTTTATAAGGGACCAGACCACGGCCAGTACTTCCAATTCAGTAGTACAATATGCACGTTCACAGCTAGAGAGTGTTCTGCTGGCAAACCCAATTATCTTGATGGTACTGATATCTTCTGGATTGTCCATCTGGAAAAGAGTGGCACCCAATCCTGTTTCAGAAGCATCCTCAGCAATATAAAAATCTTGATCAAGTCTCGAATGATGTAACAGTGTAGCATTAGTCAAAGCATTGCGGATGTTATCAAAAGCTTGCATGCATTCGGAATTCCACTCCCACATGACATTTTTTCTTAACAGCCATAACAAACAGTCTTGGCTTCCTAACTGATTGGGTAAAAGTCGTCGAAAAAATGAAACTAAGCCGATAAATGACTTTAATTCCGTTCTATTCTTTGGATAAGCACATCTGTTAATCGCATCCATCTTTTTAGGATTTGGTTTTATCCCTTCAGGAGTGATTATATGTCAAAGAACTCTCAATTGGTTATGAGCAAACTTGGATTTTCTCAAATTTACAGTAACTCCGTATTCCAAAAATTTCGCAAAAACTCTTCTTAATAAGTCCAAATGTTCCTCCCAAGTTTCAGAAGCAATTAGCAAATCATCCATATATAAAGTAACTTCATTCAAAAGGTCTCTGCCCAGTACGGTACCTAATGCCGATATGAAAACACCACCGCTTATTTTCAACCCAAATGGCATGACAGTAAACTGGTAACTTCGGCCCAGAAAAACGAATGCAGTATATTTTCTAGATTCTTTCGATATTCTAGTTTGCCAATATGAACTACGCATATCCAAAGAAGTTAAGAAGCGGGCACCATAAAACTTTTGTACTAACTCTTCTAGGTTCTCCGGTCGCGTTTGTACAGGTATAATGATCTTATTGATCTCTCTGGCATCCAACACCAATCTGATGTCACCATTGGGTTTAATTACCGCCACAAGAGGGTTACAATATTCAGAATCTGAGGGCTCAATAATACCCCATTCTAACATTTTATTGATTTCCTTTCTGACTACTTCTTTCTTTGTCCATGGGATAGAATAGGAAGTACGACAAAAGGGTTTATGTGCATACGTCTTTATATGGTATTCAAAGTCTTTTATTATACCCGGACGTTTACTAAAAATTGACTGATATGCTTCCAACAAGTAGTACAGTTCATCCCTTTGGATAACAGATAAATATTCTGATTCTAACACCTTTTCCTGCAATGACATTTTATCCATCATTTCTTCAGAACATTCAATAAGGCATATATCATACACATTTTCATCATCAATACTGACATATTTTACCATTAGATTCATACACAATTGATTTGGAATTACTCGGCCCTTTCTCAGGGTGGATGTCAAAACATTACCATTGGAATTAAATATACATTCACCTTTCTCTAAATTAATGATTGCACCGGTCTCACACAAAAAATCCAAACCCCAGATACTGTCATTTTAGGAACAACCAGGAATGTACTTTCTATTTGAGCCCCCTGTATTGTAACGTCGACACGTACCTGTTTCACAACCTTTTTGCATTTTTGCGCTGAACGCGCCAGACACGGTACATCCTGTGATAGGAAAAGTGGGCATTTTTACCCCTCGGCTTACCTGTTTTAAACAGTCCAGCGTCATGACACTAATAGTTGCTCCAGTATCAATTAATATTTCAACATCAACATTATTTATACTTGTTGGAATTATTGCCTGTAAAATTTGTCCGCATTTATTAGAAACTTCAGGTTTTTCTTCAATTAACTCATTCCTTATACCCTGATCATTATTGTACCTTAATACTCTCACTTCAAATTGATGCCTGCCTTCCTTCTCCTTTCCAGTCATCCTAGGAAGGCATTTGGTGACTGGTATTAGTTTAATCTATCTCGTTGAGTCATCGGTGGGGGTTCATGAACTTCCACAATCCGTACAGTATGATCCGAGTTATGGTATTCACCCCGTCGCACATTGGAGGCTCCTTCGCCCACTGGTATAATTCCTTGTGCTGGATGAGGACTTGAGGCATTTGTTCCATCCTGCCGATGAACATTATGCTTCGAATTACCTTCCCAAGGTCGAATGCAATTGGGTTCATCACTTGGGTACCTGTTACTCTTATTAATATCACTACTATGCACATTCGCGTCACCATATCGAGGTTTACCTCTAGCACAGTAAGTATCTCTTCTATATTTATTATAATCATTGTTTTTATTGCAATCATAGGATGAAGATTGTCCACGCTTCTGTCATGCGGGTTTGACCTGGTTTTCGGTATTATTATTATCATACGTTAAATTATTATTATAATTATTCGTATTACTATGAGTCTGAGTCGACATTTGATTACTACTCATTTGTCTTGCGTCTTCCATAATCATATCTATAGAGTCAATCACCGACAAGAACTGTTCTACATCGTGGACAGGAACATTTATAAACTTTTCACGTATATTTATGGGCAACCTTCCCTTCAAAATTCTGATCACTTCCTTGTGAGAAATTGGATCACTCCAATAACGTGTCTTATTTATGTACTTTTCAAAATATTGCCTTAAAGTACTCCTTTTACTGTTAAAATACTCAGGTTGGTAAACCTCTTTTCTTAATTTCTCTTGTTTACTCGACGACCAGTATTTAGCCAAAAAAAGTTGTTCAAACTCAGCGCAAGTATGGCAACTTTCACTTACTTCGGCGGCCCATAATGCGGCTTCTCCGCTAATTTTGGATACTATAAATTGAAGTCGATCGTGTTCTGACCAGCTACGCGGAAATATTCTTTTGAAATTATTGATAAAGATTTTCGGATGCAGGTTGTTCTTTTCAGTGGAGAATGTTGGGAATTGTCTACTTTTAAAAATGCTGTTCTCCACCTTTAAAGAAGACAAATATCCTCGCTGACCAAAAGAATCATCATCTTTACCAACCGAATCATCAACTTCCCAATGCAAATTTTCACCACAATTGTACTTCGTATTATCACATGATCGGTTGTTTTTCGACCTATTCTCCGAACGTTCGTCCTCTGTCAACAAATTTTGTGATGACTTTCGTTCTAACTCCGCCAATTTATGATTGGTTTCCTTTTGCCATTTAGGTAACTCATCAACTATTTTCTCTTTTATTTTCTGAATTTCGCTAGTGAAGAGCTTAATTAATTCATCATTTCTACTTAGGTGCTCATTGATATTTTCATTTGGCTGGGATCCAATAGTAGTCTTAACCTTGTCTACAATTTCATTTCCTTTTATTTCTATCCATTCAGTTAGATCTTCGTCAAGTCTTTTAGTTTGATCTACTAAATACTTGTCAATCCCCTTACGAGCATCAGACTCAAACTCGACTATTTGTTTCGAAAGCTCTTCTATCTGTGCGCTAGCATTGAAACAGCTGCTTTCACACTTAACCATCCTATTGGACAGGCCATCATAACTCTTCGAAACTACCTCATATTTCTTTTCTACGTCATGAAGTTTTCCCATTAAATTATTATATTGCCTTTCTAAGGTGTTAGAAAACTCTACATCTAGTTCTCCAAATTTCGCATTTAATTGAGTCTCCCAGTCCGCCTTTAATTCTTTCTTTGTATTTTCCAGTTTATAATCAAAGGTGTTCAGTTTGGTTTCCAAAGAATCCATTTTAACTTCTAATGAACCAAATTTGGCATCAAATTTTTCATTTAACTTTTGATTGTCCTCTTTTAATTGCTTATTATCTTTTTCTAGTGAACCAAGTCTTCCATTCATTACACCCATTTGAGTATTTATTGATACCAGCATATCAAACATTTTTTGATTAATATTTCCATTTTGAGGATCAACTTGCTGATCTACTTCCGAAACCTCAAGATCTTTATGTTCTCCCACGCTGCTTACCTTACTTATCATTGTATTTGAATCTCCTAACGGCTCTAAATCAATAACTGTATTATTGTCTGTACATGTCTCCTGTCCCACATTGAGCTCATGGGATGCATCATCCCTATCCTCTTCACTTTCCTCTCTCTCTCTACTCATTACTCTACTCAACTGCACATTATCATGTATTCTTTTCGTTCGTTTGACATGATTATTCACTACCAAGACATACACTTATTTTCACTATGTATTTGTATATATTTATCTACCGAAATCATAAGTCTCAACTTCCTTTTTTTCTTTTATAATTATACAGTTATTTTAATCATACCTGGTGGTATCGCTCACTTTTAGCGATTATTGAAGAATACCTCTTTCATTGGACAGACTCACTGGCTGCTACAATATTTTCCAACTCTAGGGTTCGTGAATCCGGATGACACTCGACTCGATGCAGCAATCCTCCTCGATCGAACCGCACGTTGTGGCGCCACTTCTACCGTATCTTCCTTCTCCGTCGGCGTTGTCGTGGTTACCGTGAGACACCGTTATACCAATAGGAAAGGCGCGTCGATCTTAGAGCACGAGATATGATGACCTTAAGCCATTGACAACACACAACGGTCACGGTAGCACCTGATTCCAGAATAGCTGCAGTAGTTAAGATCTACGAACTATCCCCTGTTGACCAGGTCCCCAAAACTTAACTCGTAACGAGATTCCTTCAAAGCAAATTGTCATAACGATCGTCTATAAAGGCTTCGTACAACGAGAATCAATGTTCCGGATTATGGAATAATAACAGACACGACCAAACTGTCTTGTCTCTTCTGCTTTATTTAACATAACTTCGTTCACAGTTTCATTTCGCATTCACCACTCATTCACCGTAACCCTTTGATGAACAGTTTTGGTTGCTTAACACCAACAGTCAATGATAATGATACAGCTTTTCTCCTTTTTATAAACTGAAGCCCGCTCTCCGTGAAATAATAATAAAAAAAAAAAACCGGTCTCAATACCGCGTCCCTCGTGAGATGCGAATAGACTTATCCCGGAATTGACCGCCCTGTAGGTGTACTCAGTTTAATGACCACATTTCACTGTCCGTTATTTCGCGTAACTGAATGTCCATTTGTTAGTCTGATTATACACTGTAGCTATTTAAAATTCGCCCCTATATTTTTCACAACGCACAATTAGCACTTCGTTACTTGTTTTCTTTTTTTTCTTCTAAGAGTAAACGGAAAAAAAAGACGCCGTATCATCGGCTTAGTCGATATAAAGCAAAACACCTTAATATGCCCAATTTTACCTCTTCTTATAGGATCGGCTACCTTACTCATTAATTTATTACATATTATTTCCAATAACGCTAAACAGGTATCGCCGTTATATTTTAATTGTATTCAAAAGCATGTTACTACTATTATGACCGACCAAATCGTAACAAATCGCGCGGCATGCGTTTTTAACGATAACTTTACGCTATTCAAGTTCCGTTACAGCTGTCTTGACTCGTAATGTTACATTACGAAGATGCTTTATAGACCCAAAATGTAAGCGCTGCAGGTCACACGACGTTATTTTTGCAAAACACTATTGACAAAATTTAGAGAACCTACATTTGGGGCTGACTGCAGAACGATTCTACTGCCGCCAACGTACATTTCGAGTAAGGACCGCGAACGAGATAAGAGACATCAGGGCTTTTACGGATGCGTGTAGAGAGTCGTTTTACCCTCCCTCTGTATGCGAGTGAAACATAAAGCGAAGGCATAATTGTGGTACAAGGCATCCTTCGCCATGTACCTTATGATGCTTAGTGGATGATGAATGTAGATGTAGATGTAGACATACTACCCTACTCACTCGGACAGGATAATAAATGCAACCAGTAATATCAAACAAACGAAAATAATAGTTATGAATAAAATATCATTTACCTAATTATTTAGCAACTAAATGTTTCGTTTCAGCCTTGCTCTAATGCATTCAGGAAAACGTATTGCGTCAGGATGTCGCTTTTAATGGGAAGTTACAAAATTTAGTTTTGAGGTGATTTTGAACATCTCAGAAAATTATTTCGAGTATAGAACTGAAACTCATACAGCAATTAGCTATTGAATCTTGAAAGGTGACATCAAATTTCATGGTCATTGATGTGCGTGAAATGACTTTAATTCACAGGTTAATGTGTCACTTTTACAAGTAGCATTGCATAAATGTGTGACTGGGCTTGATGCCTGTGAATACAGAGGTAACTGGTGGCAACGTCTTTAGTGAGCGAACGCGTTCTTTGCGGCAAATGGCCACTGAGAGCAAGCAGAAGAACTTACACCGGTGTAATCGTCACTGAATATCGCAATGGAACATCTTCAGCGCCCTGGGTTTCGAATGGTTAAAATGGCTCTGAGCTCTATGGGACTTAACATCTGAGGTCATCAGTCCCCTAGAACTTAGAACTACTTAAACCTGACTAACATAAGGACATCACACACACCCATGCCCGAGACAGGATTCGAACCTGCGATCGTAGCGGTCGCACGGTTCCAGACTGAAGCGCCTAGAACCGCTCGTCCACCACGGCCGGCCGCTGAGTTTCGTCTTTGGAAAATTACTTCCGAGTAACCTCAAGTACAATAATTTTTTGTATGTCCATCCTTGTTGGTGGAGATCGTTGTAGTCAAAGACAAGTACAGAAACAGCATCATAGTTCTGCTGAAGCTGATCGTTGCTATTAATATTGTACTCCATGCCGGAATCCCTGATTAACTGAAAGTAATTATTATACATTATTGGCATATCTATTTCTGATGTAGACAAATGTAACTGCTTGTCAGGATACAGATGTTTCGTTAGCTAATACGTTGGAAAATCATAGAATTATCGATAAAAGTTTAAATTTCGCAAAGGCTTGTTCACAGCGGCAAGTAATATGGGTACAGCTTTCCCCGTTTGTATCATAATTCTAAATAGATGCGTTTGTTGAATCACATTTCTTTATGAATAGTGAGTCATTGAGGAATGGTCTCAAGCGCATTGGCTTAACATCGGTCTCGAGGCATTCCTTCAACAATGCAACATCGCTCCAAACGGCTGATTCTGTTGCCTAGCATTACTTCGACGTTGATTCGATTTCGAGGTGAATCGCGAACTATTAATCTAGCGCTTTATTTTACGAATAAACTTTCGAGTTCCATCGAAAAGCGAACAGCCGCTTCGTTTTGAACCTTGAGAAGTATCTGCACACAGTCTCTCAAGGCGGGGCTGCAAGTCAGCTGAATAAGGTACGTCACCAATCAGCATTACCGTCCCTGGTCACAGTGGAAAGGCACCGTCTGCTAACACACGGGATCGCCAATGAAACTCTTCAGCTGTGCACGTTAACGTTAATAGTAGACAGTTCCAGCCATTTAAAACGCGTGAAATGATGATTGTCAGATCCGTAACTTACTTTCAGCAATGTGTACCTACACCATCTGCGCGTTTGTGATTTTAAATTTTAGTTGCTGCAAGCGCATAAATTGGTATAAGACGTACGATACAGACTCAAACATGTTGCTGAACTCTCTACGTTTTTCGCAAATTTAGCAAATGTTTTTACTCTTTTTGAGATTCTACTAATTGTGTGTAAGCACGTTTGATGTACAAATTTTACGCTAAGATAAGTTTCGTAATTTTCTCTAATTTAATTGCAATTACGTTTGGTCCCAAGTAAAATATTTTTGATCTGTTCGGTTTTCAAAAGGGTTAGAATACAGTGTGCTTCATACGTAGATAAATTCTTATTTTTATGAAAAACTTTCAGTTTATTTCGTGTTATTTGCACAGCCGCTGCAGTTACAGTTGTCTAATTTATTTTACACAACTCCGCGTCACCCAGCTCTCCTGTGACTTGGCCGTGTTAACGATCTGTACCTACGACCGGTTGACTTGTCTGGCCGAGAAATAATTCTGTTTATAGGTCACTGCGTAGAGTT
Source organism: Schistocerca americana (assembly GCF_021461395.2). Taxonomy (NCBI): domain Eukaryota; kingdom Metazoa; phylum Arthropoda; class Insecta; order Orthoptera; family Acrididae; genus Schistocerca; species Schistocerca americana. The sequence continues at coordinate 529,908,740 of NC_060124.1, forward strand.
ATCACTGTAATTCAGAGCAAAGCGTTGGGTAACTAATTATTAACTTCAAATTCTTACATGACTCAAAATGATTTAAGGCAGCGCAAGCCAGGAAATTTCTCAGGAAGCATGACCTAATCGAGAAACAGCGTCTTTGTTCAGGCAATTTTCATGAAATATTTATTAATTATGTACACAAACCGTACTCGCGAGTCACCCTATCTATCAGTGAAAACTGTGTTAAAATCCCCACAGTGTTTCCTGAGAATAGCCGTCCGATACAGACAGAAAAACGCGATGGGGATTTAAATTTATAATACGGCTACATTGAATCCACGATGTATGAGGGTCGTTCAATAAGTTATGTTTCACATTTTTTTAAAAAAATGCATTAATATGCATAGACAAACGTCCTTGTTGGTGCTTCAACATTTGATTTTTGTTCTGTGCGCGGGTACAGTTTCGAATCGGTCTGGCAGAGGACAGAACCATAGTACAGCGTCAAAATGGCATATACACATGATTCACGTTACAAGCAGCATGCTGTTATTGAATTCTTGTGTTCAGAAATACAAACCTTGGTGAACATCCATAAACGTTTGTGTGCAATGTATGCAGTTGACAACAGTACATCTGAGTGATGAGTAAAGAAAGTTACAGCCTCAGGAAACGCAGAAACAGAGCTTCATGATCAGCCACGTTGGGGACGTCGTGTCACAGGCACTGCTCCAGACATGCTGAATCGTGCGGATGCCATTATTCGTGCCGACCGACGCATCACAACTCGACAATTAGTTGTACAGTCGTCGGTCAGCAGTGGAAGTGCGTCTGCAATGATAGAGACTCTCGGATATTCAAGGAGTTGCTCACGATGGTTCCACGAATGCTCATTGCCACACCCACCCTACAGTCCAGACCTGGCACCCTCGGACTTCCATCTCCATCTCTTTGAACCGCTTAAAGATTCTATACGGGGAACACACTTTCAAGATGACGAGAGTGTCAGTCATGCAGTTAAAACATAGCTACGCCTAAAGGACAAGAGATTTTATCAGCAGGGAGGCGTATGACGACAGAACGTAATGGAGACTACATAGAGAAATAGGACATGGACAAGACATGTTGATGTACATTATCACCAAATTCTGACTCTTGACAGTAAATATGTTCTGAGAATAAAAAATGTGGAGCGTTACTTATTGAACGACGCCTCGTATAATTTTGTTTCGATGGAGTAAACTTATGGTATACAACTAACATTTTGTTTCTAGAAATAATTTTCCGCTCCACACACAGTATTCTTTGTAATGAAACCTCATACATTTTAAAACCGTTTGCCGATCGGGAAACTGTGTCCAGAGATACGTCTTTTACGAAGAGCAAACACCGCAACACGAATAAAATCTTCAATACAAAGAACCTCGTTTGCGCATTACGTAGCATACTGAGTTATTACCTCTTCTAGGCAGTATCCTTTGTTGCTCTTTTTTCCATGGATGTTAAGTCGTGAGAGTGATGTCAGAAGGTGTCTTTGGAGTACGGAAGGGATGGTTAGATTTACTGAGGGACTGAACCTTTGGGGCGACCCATCATCCTCGTCCAAACACTTTCAGACCTGTGTTACGGGGAGACTTCATCAAAAAAATTTTAACTTTTCCTCTATTTTTCCGAGTTCAGACAAATTTTAAAATCTTCTGTCATGTAAAGATGCAGCAATACCCAAGTTCTGAAGTCCAGAAATTCATAGTTTTTTATTTTTATTTTTGAATTTAAATGTATTTTTGAAAAATAACTTTTCTTATTGAGACCTTAATTTTCACATTCCAGATTATCAGGTTCATTCACAAGACAGAGTTCAATAGTTCTTTGCATTCATTTTATGGAAATGTTATTAATTTACTTACGGTAATTTTTCCCAAATTTCAAAATTCAAATTTTTACTAGTTATTGGTACATAAATGTGATGATAAAATAGACGACTACATTTAGAAGATATTGCTGCATAGGAGTTTGCACCTACTGCAAGACTACATCCTGCAAAACTTTCATTGAGATAGCTTAATACTTAGGATTAAAAACTGGCACTGAACTTAGAAACAGAAACTTATGGGGAAATGGATTTCTAAGTTTTATTAAAAAATCGATGTTATAGAGGTCACATGCCTATTAAATTCACCGGCATCATAAATTTTCCCCTCCAGTTCCTGTAACGCTTATTGCTGTATTTTTAATACCAAGGTAGACTTTTTGTGAACTTTTCCTTTTCCGGGCAGAATTTTGTGGACTGCTTAATCGGTTTTCTATGTGTACCTAAGGAGCTCTTCTTTTGCAATGATAAGGAAGTGCTAGGATTCATGCACACCAGTTAATAAAACAGCCCATAGGGAATTGCGAAATAGCTTGTACAAGACTCAAAAGTATCTCCTTTTTTAGACACAAATTTCTTTGGCACACTAAAATCAAATGGCACTGTGCAAAGTGCACTTGCCATCATCGCCTGTTGCCAGTAGTGTTAAGATGTAAGTCTCTGACCGACAGGAACTATCTTCACCTAAACATCTGTACTAAGAGGAGTGTGAGTGTTATCTCTGTGAGACCCTGGTACTGTACCTAGTGCAGCCTATGATTTATAAGGAACCAACACTGGAACGCTAAAAACTATCCCATCGATGTGAGAATGGTTCTGTTCGATGGGGCCAGAAATATAAAATTATCTTTGGCAGCTGTTAGTGTGCGATGCCCCCTTGCAAGGTCTGTATATCAAATATTTCTTACAAGGGAACCTCCCCATCGCACCTCCCTCAGATTTAGTTATAAGTTGGCACAGTGGATAGACCTTGAAAAACTGAACACAGATCAATCAAGAAAACAGGAAGAAGTCGGAATAAAGAAAATGTACAAACTGAGTAGTTGATGCGCAACATAATTAACATCAAGGACTCATTGATACCAGGAGCGCCGTGGTGCCGTGGTTAGCGTGAGCAACTGCGGAATGGGAGGTCCTTGGTTCAAGTGCTCCCTCCAGTGAAGATTTCAATTTTTTATTTTCAGTTTACGTGAAAAACTCTTATGTTTTCTTCACTTTCTTGGGAGTGATTATCAGATCCACAAGGGAACCTAAATCGGGCAAGGTAGAAGAATGTTTTTACCCATTCGCCAAGTGTACAAGTTACGTGGGTCGACAACATGCCGTCATCAGTGTCGTATGGAATATATCAGACGTGTTTTCCTGTGGAGGAATCGGTTGACCTATGACCTTGCGATCAAATGTTTTCGGTTCCCATTGGAAAGGCACGTCCTTTCGTCTACTAATCGCACGGTCTTGCGGTGCGGTCGCAAAACACAGACACTAAACTTATTACAGTGAACAGAGACGTCAATGATCGAACGGACAGATCATAACTTTGCGAAAATAAAAAAAGTACATTTTTCACTCGAGGAAAGACTTGAACCAATGACTTCATGTTCCGCCGTTGCTCACGCTAACCACGGGACCACGGCGCTCCTGAGCTGACAGGGTCTTGATGTTAATTATGTTGCGTGTCAACTACTCAGTTTGTATATTTTGCTTATTTTTTCCATAGTTCCACACAATTTCTTCCTGTTTTCTCGATCGATCTGTGTTCAGTTTTTCAAGGCCTATCCACTGTGCCAGCTTATAACTAAATCCGAGGGGGGTGCCTTTGTAATCTGAATACAGCTAAATCGTTTTTGAGAACACTTCAAAGACGTGAAGTAGCCACTAAAATGTTTTTGAAAAGAAATTGAAGTTTTAGCGAAAACTCTCAGCCTCTTCGGTGGTTTCAGATTCAGCGGGATATGCAAACATTGACTATCGCATGAGTAGGTGACGATGTATGTACATTGAAATAGTGCATTCATAAACCACTCTATCGTTGGCGACAACTGGAACAACAAGAAGCATAAATAAAACTGGAATGAACTTGTAAATCTAAGCTTTGTTACGCAGAGCCGAAAGAAGTGAGTGATGGAGTGTACTTCTGGTACCACCATCGCGTTCCTCATTCCCAGTTCCATCAGCGAATGGTGGGTGAGAAGAACGACTATCGGTAGATCCCCGTGTGGGCTTTAACTTATCTGATTTTCCTGTGATAGCTGTCCAATGCTACGTTTATAACAGGAAGTAATGTTTTGCCTGGCTCTTGTTGGAATACCCGCTATCGTCTTTCTAACATCAGACGTGTCATAATGGACTTACTAAGTGAACCCCTGACTAAACGCGCCTCCATCGTTTGGTCCTTCTCATTCGTAGGCCACAAACTGCAGTGAAACGTCTGGCAGAGGGTACTTCTCATTGTACCACGTATTAAAGCTTCTTCCCATTCCACCCGCGTGTGGGACGTGCGTATAACGACTTCTTAAATGCTTTGCGCAAGCTATAATTTGTTTAATATTGTCTTTGCGATCACTGTCGGAGTGACGTAAAGGAGGCTGTAGTATATTCATAGACACTTCACTTGACCCAGGTATCTGAAACTTTGTAAGTACTGTAGCCTTACAAGAAACGGTTTGCGTCTACTTCAGGCGTTTGCCAACTCAGGTTTTTCTGTATTTCCTTGATGCTGTCTCGGGTACGAAACAGAATGCAACAGTTTATGCCACCCTTCCTTTTATACGTTTAGTATCTCTGATAGCCCTATTTCATATGCACGCCAGACACTTGAGCAATATTCTAATGTGGTGTTTTGTTAGCAATGTCCTTTGTAGACAGACAGTATATTCGCAGCATCCTTCCAATGACACCACCATATACAGAGGGAAGTGTTCGCTGTGAGATTATGAGATAATTTCAAGAACGAGAACTAAAAGTGAAGATTTTAAACAGGTACTTATTTCTGACTTTTTTTGACGGAAAGCTATCTTGGGTTCTTGGCATACAGGACATCACAACCTCTTAATGATGGATGATATTAGATGTAATCATTCTTGGAAATTAGTTCCTCAATACCATTTAATTTATCATTTTCCTTTTTCGATAGAGAATCAGCATGAAAATCTGTAAGTGGCAGTAGATGCAGTAGCTGTAGACATAAACTGACGAAATATTACTTCAGAGGTAGTAGGTCTACAAATCGCTCTTAAGCAGGAGTTCGTTAAGGTCGAATCTTCAGATCTTTAATTATTTTGGTCTAGTGATACTTAACAGTAGTTGTAAATAGTTGTCGTCACATTTGTTTCTGTCTGGAAAAGTGCTCTGGACAATTTTTAGCTATTGATTGAATAGGTCAAAGTATCTGCAATGTGAATGGAACTTTCGTCAGATTGATTTCAGATTGACTTAACGTTTCAAGCATTGTTTCCTTAACGCTCGCTGTATCACATTCAGTTAAATATGCCCATCTGTTACACGTGAACATCACAGTCCTAGCATCATGCCCTTTACGTACCGAAATGCCACTGCATGAAGAACCCGCAGCTGGAGGTGTGTCATGTTGTCCATTCCAACTCATTCGGGCACTGATGTCGCGTCATTTGACATAGACTTGTTGGATCTTCTCAGAATACCGTCTCTTTCCAGTAATAACTTTTTGAGATCACGATGCGCTATGCGTTGTAAGAACTCCGTTGCATTCATGCCAATCTTACAAGCTGTTACAATTTTTTCAAACGTTAGAGAGTTTCTATAGTATTTAAGAATTATGGTATATCTCATGTCATAGCGACCTCAGAAAGAAGACTACAGCACATCACACACACACACACACACACACACACACACACACACCACACATACACTGTAAACGCTAGCTCACCAACGTCGGAATTTACTGACAGTGAACAGTAATTAGCAACGGGTGATAAAGCATTACACTTTCTCCCTGCGTCGATCGACCTGGGAGGAGAGCTGGATTCCAAGCATCCATCTCTGTTTGAAAGGTAATTACTTAATTTAACCTCAACTGTTTCCTTAATGACGCTACGTCAACAACTGAAGCGCATGCCAGACTCTTCATGTTGTTGTATTTGAAACACAGTAATAGTTTAGAAAGTTTTGATATGGTCTCTCTCTACTCGTGTCTACAACTGTCTGATTCGTTACGGTTAATTGAGACTATGTTTGCTATAAAATTAACCATCTTACTTCGACATGTGTTGACTTTCTCTTACCTTTTATTCCATGGGCATTCCGTGAACAGACAGATGAAGTTGCGATGAGGTGCCATTTGTCACCTATTATGATCAATCTTCCTCAGAATGATTTCTAGGAACGGACCCTGAAGTCGCTAGCATGAAACATACACGTTTTTCACACGTTTACACCCTCTTTCGTTATTTTACCATATCAAAGCGACAAATTAAACGACCTCTTAGAGCACCTGAATTCAGTCCACCTGAATATTCCCTTCACGATGGAAGTGGAAAAGGTTGGCTTCCTTCCCCTGCTTGATGCTTTGGTTAGCAGGATTGTTGGTGGTACGTTGGGACATGCCGTACGCAGGACAGAGCCCGAATATTTGTGAGTTGATTTAGCCTACGTGGAAGTGACACTTCGTAATAATGGTTTCAGTGGAAGACAGACCAGATGCCCTACCTGGAATTTACTTAGTGATGAAAATAAAGATGTGATGCCAAAGTGCACGGCCTCTGTCCCTTACGGAAGTAGAGTTCCAACAGAATTGGTCGTATTCTGTGTAAACACGATGGGAAATGGGTTATTGGACCACCACCAATGGTAGGACCCCATTTATACCGAGCGGGTGGCGCAGCGGTTAGCACATTGGACTCGAACTCGCTAGGACGACGGTTGAAACCCGCGTCCGGCCATCCTGATTTAAGTTTTCCATGATTTCCCTAAATCGTTTCAGGCAGTTGTGGGACGTTGTACATGGCCACGCCATAAGGACCGCGGAGGACCAGTATACTGTGAACGAGCATTCCACAGACTTACAACAGCTGAGATAATCTGCTATTGCAGAACTTAATGATGCCATCAGTCATCACCAACACTTGAAACTATTGGGATAGTCTTATTAAGGAAGCAGTTGAGATTAAGTTAACGAGTGATATTATAAAAAGGGATGGAGGTGTTTGAATAAAATCTGCTTGGAATCCAGCTCTACTCACTAGTCAAACAACTGAGGGATAGAATTAATACTACCTCACTGTGTGTATATGTGTGCGTGTGTGTACATGTGCGTGTGCGTCTTGCTTTCAGCATATCTCCCCCTCCCCACTGCCCTCAGTACAGATGTTTTAAATTTCCTTGTACTCCGCTCTCTCGCTGCATTTCTGCGTCGAAAATGACGAGTTTGCGCCTGAAAGACGTCGCCCGACAGCATTCCCGTAAATTGTTTGAATCCCATAGTTGAACTAGGAATGCATTCGAACTATGACAGCCTGGAAAACTATCTTCGTTGTGCCGCCGTGATCAAGCGTACTTAATAATGGTTATGGTAATGAATGATATGCAATGGGCTATATCTTACTGCACAATTTAGCTCTTTTTATATATCATTGGTGAAACAATCATAGACAGAAATACTGACGTACTACGATTTGTGTTGTGAAGTAAGAAATTGTAGAATTATTGATTGAACAATACACTTCATAAACAAAAAACGACAATAGAGTATTCATGATTATGATTGTTCAGATATATCGTTAATGGTTCAGATGAGGTACCCTGAAAATAGTGTTTTGAGCTTGCTGTAATTTAGGGTGTCGATGTTATCATTCACATAGGACCCAGTAATTCGCTGATGCTCTGAGTACAAGAAGATGGTTCTCCTATAGAAGTTCTGTTTTATGTGGTAAAGTGGCTGTGGAACACAAATATGCAGGAGAGTCAGCTGATGCTGTGGCGGTAAGGATAACTGGGTCTACTGAGAAACATGCTGTGCCGTTTAGATCGCTTGGGATAACACCCTAGAAGAGTCCGAAAGAATAGTGTTACATGCGGTTCCAGTTGGAGTGAAAACGAATTCAGGTTGCAAAAAATATGCAAATGTGTGTGAATTCCTAAGGGACCAAATTGCTCAGGTCATCAGTCCATAGACTTACACACTACTTAAACTAACTTAAATTAACTTATGCTAAGAACAAGACATACACCCATGCCCGGCGGAGGACTCGAACCTCCGGCGGGAGGGGACGCGCAATCCGTGACATGGCGATCCACGTCGCGTCAATAATCATATCTTCTCACGCCACGACGGCTGTATTCCAGCCTATTGTGGCGATGGTTGCAAACGATCGTAGCTGGAAATGACGAGTGTAGAGTCAGTCATCAATGCGCTTGCAAATGCGCTTCCCCTCACCACAGAAGGCACGTAACTGTCTCCCGTTGTAGTGGAGTAACAGGATGTATGAACGGCCTAGTTGGCTTGCTGCGTCAAAGCGAAAACCCCGAATTTCTAATTTGTTCACCAACGTGGCGTCTTCCAGTGATGTTATCGTCCAAGTACAGAGGTAGCATGTACGTCTTGGGTCCGTAGCTCGGCCGCTTCATAGAACTACCAAGAAATAGTCTAAATCTCTGTGTTATTTAAACAATCAGTTTAAAAGTTTATACGAATGGAAGCTGTTTCTTAATTACGCGCACCTGTTCGGAGAAAATAGCAAATTTTACAGCGAAATGCTGTAGTAGTGCGTAAGCCTACAGAATCACCCGGAAGCATATATTCGTTCTGATCGGTGAAAATATAATTCCTTCTCATTTTCAAATTGATCAGCGAATACTGTTCTACATTTCAGAAACCAAATTGACCGCAGCTCGTGGTCTAGTGGCTAGCGTTGTTGCCTCTGGATCACGGTGTCCCGGGTTCGATTCTCGGCCGGGCTGGGGATTCTCTCTGCTCGGGGACTGGGTGATTGTGTTGTCCTAATCATATCATCATCAACAACATCATTCGTGATAGTAGTTAGATTGGAATGTGAAAAAATTGGACTGTGTGAGAATTGGGACTTTGCACGGACGCTGATGACCGCGCAGTCGGGCGTCATCTACCGAGTGTTCAAATGGTTCAAATGGCTCTGATCACTATGCGACTTAACTTCTGAGGTCATCAGTCCCCTAGAACTTAGAACTAATTAAACCTAACTAACCTAAGGACATCACACACATCCATTCCCGAGGCAGGATTCGAAGCTGCGACCGTAGCGGTCGCTCGGTTGCAGACTGTAGCGCCTAGAACCGCACGGCCACTCCGGCCGGCCTACCGAGTGTGTTGTGTACCTGAAGAGCTGGGCAGCTGGGAAGCTGCCGGTCGCCAGAGGCCAGGCTAAGCCTCTGCTTCCAGCTGCCTGACCACTTCCGTCACCGTCTGTGGCACAATGCAGCCTGACGCGGACCAAGTGCAGCCCATCCCTGACACAGGGTGTTCTTTTGCCAGTATACCCAGAATTTCTCACATGAAATGTAGATATCCCCCTTTTATACCAATCATTTTCGAAGAGGGAAGACATCACACAATACACTCGTTTTCAGATCGCTAAAGCACCGTTTCTTTTTGTGACAATCTTGTACAATACTATGGCATAGGCTATATTTCCTCTAAGTATTTTCTCATCAGGAAGGAAGAAAATCTTTTTCTATGTGTTACGTCCTGCATCACAGGATTAGAATGTTAAACTCACTTTGGCTTATTACAGAGTATTAAGAGCATGCTTTACCTCCATCACAGAATGCCTCCTCGGTTTCGAAGTCTATCTTAAAGTAAACAAATGCCTCATCATGTACAAAGTCTCTCAAGACTACTGCACAGAGTTCGGTAACATAGCTAATTTTATTACAATGATCATCTCTCCCTGTGTAGGTGGGAGATTGAAATTCCATTAAAGTATCTCGCTGCTGCGAAAAGACGCTCCATTCTCGCTACATATCTGTGACGCTCTCACCCTCGCTTCCACCCTCTCGGCAGCTGGTCATTGATATCAAATTGAGACAATGATTAATTAATTTGAACATGAGGGTAACTTTTCATGGTGAGTAAGTTTTTCCCAAGTGAAATTACACTCTGCCAGATGCTACCATGACGTCTCTGGACGCTTCCCACAGGTTTGCTAGTCACTTCTTCCAATACCAAATGGGTGGTAACCGTGGTCAAATTGCTGAAGACATTCAATACCATTTGCATTCTGCCTCAGTTGTCTTGTCATGTTGGTGGAAATTAGCCACTTAGAAATCAGCAAACTGCCCTGAACAAATGCTGCTGCGACCTGTCAGTCTACGGGGGCAGTTGGGTATTTCACTCTCTTCTCCACCCCCGGGGCCGCCTCCCCCACTTATATGTGAACAGCTGTCACAGCCCAGAAAGGCTGAAACACTGGGCAATAACAAAATACCTGTCAACTAACTGCCACATTCCAAACGTGTTCGAATCTCCACACATACATTCCCTTCAGAAAACAGTCGTATAGAAGCGCTGCTATTGATTCCCGCGAAATTAGTGGGAGGATGATTCGAGAAATCGAATGGGAATCTCTGAAGGAAAGATAATGTTCTTTTCGAGGAACCCTATTAAGAACAGACATTAGAAGCCGACTACCACCAACATTCATTCCGCACAAGGGCTATGAAGATAAGATACAAGAAATTAGCGTTCGTAGTGAGACATATAGGAAGTCTTTTTCCCTCACTGTTTTAGCGAGTGTAATAGGAAAGCGAATGGCTAGTAGTGCAACAGGATACCCTCCACCATTCAGCATAAATGGCTTGTGAAGTCAGCATATAGATGTAAATTTAGTGCACGTATTACGATATCAGTCCATCAATAAATAGACATCGGGAAAACAAAAGATGGAACTTTTGCCGCTGATTGTCTCTCTTCAGAAACCTTCCATTAGGCTCTGATTTACTCATTGCAGTCACTTTGCGAGACGTATACAAGAGGTTGTAATAGGTTTGTTAATGTACTTAGAAGATACTGTAGAGAACTCACCTATCAACTCCCCATTCGTCACAGTATCGCTTACCGGCTGTGTTCTCATAAATCTTCCACTCTTTGATATACAGCATTTGAATCCACACAATTCTGACTAGTAAGAGCTGTCCCCCATCATGATACAGACCCCTGCTACCTCCTTCGCATTCCATCACGTTCCGACAGCATTGTTCCATTAGATAGAAGGCTGACTGGTAGAGAGTTGTTATACCGAGAAAAACAGCACACTAACATACAGCAGGAAACTCACAACCATGCAGTGTATAGGTGGACTGCAGAAAGAAATTCAGAAGCATAACATCCGCAATTCATCGATATTGAATAACGGTCTATAAATATAAATCTGTACATGGCCTGATCTCCTTTATCGTGTTTCTGTGATTAGGCCTATCATGCCAGAAATACGACAGTTTAGTGATGCCCAAGTCTTCAAGTCTTCCGCTCCTGTGGTATATCGTTGTGAAGAAACGACACTCACGCAGATTGTCCAAAGTTTCCGCGATGTTTGGAATTGGATGAGCATCTGAAATGGTTTGCTCGGTAGGTATCTGTAGTCACAGTAAAATTTATATTTCTGCCTCCTGGCAGACTTTTTTTTTTTTTTTTTTTTTTTTTTTTTTTTTTTTTTTTTTTTTTTTTTTTTTACACGATGTCAATACTTGCGTTCCAGGGACTATCACTCGGTTCCATGATCCCATCCCGTAGTTGTTGTTCAATAAATTCTTCTACCAGTAGTTGCTGCTGCTTTGCTATGCGGTGTGGCTTCCTATAAATTCGTGTACTATTCCGTACGGATAACCTTCCGTTCCCACATAATAAATCACAAAACCTCAACAAGTCCTACAAAGCCATTCGATCGCTGCCCTTCAAATTATCTTCTTTCCATCATAACACTTCCTCATCGATGGTTTACTTGTGGCTTTCCTCATCTTCCAAGACTCCCAGAGTGGCTATTATTGCATCCTTCGACAGGGACACCTCCCCTCTGCAGAAATTATCCACACTAGTTCCTATCATCTGTTTCTCATTAGTGTCGTCCACATGCGCTAAACTCCTGTGGATAAAACAGTACGAACTATCCAATTCTTCAGTGCTTAAGAGTGGTTCAACCGCAAATAATGTTTCCCTCTGCAAATCGGTATTTAGTGAAACCCACACTATCTTTTCCGCACCTGCTGGTATTTTATTCCGTCGATCGATCTTTATTGAAAACGTACACAGTTTAGTTGGTCTCACCTCAATGGTAACCCAAAAATCCCTGTTTCCTGCCACCCACTAAGACCACCAAGCTACATTCCATATGTGCACTAATTTGTGCCGTTTTACAGTGTATCAAGATTGTCTTCGGACAGGTGAAGCAATTCTGTTTGTGTTTAGCGGCTGCTTCCCTTGCCGGTGCTTGCCACTTTTCCTACCTCTACAGTGAAACAACTGATGGGCCACTGTGCCCCACGCATAGCACTGTGACCGCTTATACTGCTTCCTTACATGCACCTCCCGACCACATCTACAACACTTGACTTCAGAAGCAAACACGCAATGGTCCACTCTCTGCCTTGTGGCCATATCCACCTCCTATGTAAGTGTTGCGATCCTAAGAGTTGAATAAGTCCTCTGGGTTCTCCATCCATACCCTCTGTGAAATTTCAGCGGGTATACCACGCAATAAAACATCCACCACTCTATTTTCTACTCTCGTAACAGTCCCCTATTAGCTTCTGCCTTCTGAGTCTCTGCAAGTGCATTTACATGTAGCTTATGGATTTTGTCCGAGAATGCTTACACAAAGGCAATGCACTACAACGACAACGCGCTTAATTTCTCCCGAAATAATCGCTCATTGTCCTGTTTTTGTTACCGCTGGCATGATGCCGCAGCCCACTCCTGGAAGTATGTCTCGTGGTAGACAACATATTCTTTGGCATCCTCCGCCAACACATGTTAGCAACGTTCAAGGTTACTTCATCTGATCACCTATGTGCTTCCATAGCGTCCCTGACATCCTTAACAAAATTTGTCACATCCCCTGTTGCCTTTCCGAGAAGGGATTAATTAGTGTGATCTCTGCCGGGTCATACGGATCGGAAGGCACTCTCAATCCTGACCTACTTTCCCGAGACGCTGATTGCGACTGATCATGACTGTCCTCACGAGCCTCTAACTCACGTTTAAGTTCGAAATTTCTCTCCTTGATGCTCTCAGACTGCTCCATTAACGCTTGCACTTGCTGAGTTAAAGAAGCAATGGCATCTGTGGTAGTAGCACGTCTTTCCACCATTTTCCGTACGCTACTTCCACCTTACTGCAACTGACGTTTTTAAAACAAGACAAAACACCAACTCCCATTCAACTCTACACAAAAAATGTAAACACAAGTTAATTCCTACGGCCAATCATCGCCCATCTACACTCACTACAACTACTAGACAAAAAATGGTTCAAATGGCTCTGAGCACTATGGGACATAACATCTTAGGTCACCAGTCCCCTAGAACTTAGAACTACTTAAACCTAACTAACCTAAGGACATCACCCACATCCATGCCCGAGGCAGGATTCGAACCTGCGACCGTAGCAGTCCCGCGGTTCCGGACTGCAGCGCTAGAACCGCACGGCCACCGCGGCCGGCAACTACTAGACAGATGACCATTATACCTACTTAGAGAAAAAAAACATCTGCTATAGCTCTGGTACACAGTAACTCGTGCCGAGACAAAATGCAAAATGGACACCTCACTGGCCTTAAATTATTCCATCCACCATTACCTCTAAACAAAAGTAAGTTCACGGGAACCTCTGGCTTCATGACAATAACTCTGAACATCTTGTACCCTAGCTCACACAACTAACCCTGACAAGAAGAGCAAACATAAAGGATAATATAAATAAAACTTAGACTCACCACACCACACTGTGCAGAGATGTACCTATGTCAAGTGTCACTGCCTCACTCACCACTCACCAAAATCAACTCTTCACCAAAACATAGTGTTGGATACGGAAGGGCACTTACCGAAGCAATATAGTGTTTTGGAAAGCGAAACGACCACCTCCTAACGCCAAATTATTACAACCCCCCGAGGTAAGGATTTGTAATCTGTCAAAACGACCAAGAGGTATGGCTTGGGAGAGAGGGATGACCCCCACCAAAGGGTGCAGAGAAATACAGGCAGGTGTGTCATTGACTTTATTACACTGAAGGTTCACAGCCATTGTTGCTCTGAACTCAGCGATGGTGCTGCACAGTGTGCATGGGTCAGTATCTACCAGAATGCCGCAATCTGCAGCATCGGGGTCCACTGCCCAGCCTTGCGGATGTATCGATACTACTTACTCCACGGCTACGTGGCTGCCGCATGCATTAACTATGCCGTTGGCACTGAACGTGGCTGACTGCTCCCTCAAGCGCAACTCATGGACACCAAGTAGAGTGCTGAATGGAAGCAGCTGACCACTGGTGTCGTAGTGAGTCTTAGCAGCGCCAGCCATCTGCCCAGGGCAGCTCGTTCAGTGCCTGCAAACAGCTCTGCACCTGGAAGGCCGCGAGTTCTTGCCCTGGCACCGCCCCTTGCAGATGGCAGCTTGCAGGCTGATGGACAGAATCACCCAGAGAGCGAAGGCCAGCAGTACTCTCGCTCCTCACGCCGGTGTAGCTCCAAGGTGCAACACACCCTGATACAGCAATGAGGCGTCCGTGACGTGGAGGTTGGGGGTAGATTCAGCAGTCCAGTAGGCTACCAGCTATCCCCCTGCATGCCCTCACCTCGCTGCTGATGTATAAAGTCCTGTGTCGCTGGGAACGTGAGCGGCTAGAAGTGACCGACAGCAAGCTCTCTGTCGTCAAGCCCACAACTCGTCCGTGGCCATTTTCCTTCCAGCCACGTCGACGGGACGAGGTCCTCCTCACTGGTCTTCGCTTCGGCCACAGCCCTATGACGCGTGGCTTTTTACTCCAGCGGGAGTACCCTCCGATGTGTGGTGATTGTGGCGTGCAGATCACGGTGCACCACGTTTTATTGGACTGCATTTTATTTGCTGACCAGCGAACTGCAGCGGATTTACCGGCGGATCTGCAGTCTATTTTATGCAATAATCAAACGAATGTTGTTCGCGTTTTAAAGTTTTGTGAATTGTCCCATATTTTTAACAAGACTTTGGGGAGATGTTTTTAATGTGTCAACAGGGTGGCTGGATAACCCAGGTGTTTTTTTTTTTTAAGGTGGTAAGCCAGTCACATTTCCTTGTGTTGTCCTTTTAACGCTTCTGTGTTTTGTTTTCCCTCTGTTTTAATTTCTTGATTAGCTATCTTGCCTCCTCATTGGCTTTAGTGCATGTAAGAGTACCTGTGCGATAGAGTAATTGTTTGGTCATTTCATGTACATGCGTGTACTACAGTTTACGTTCATATCGTCATTCGTTTGTTTTAATCAATGTCAGGGTGCTGATAACCTCGTTGTTGGGCGCCCATAAGATCCCAAACCACACACACACACCAAAAGGTTGTCATGGTTGGCCTGCAACTTAAACAATCGTCAGTCTCTCCGGTTCTTGACGTGAACAAAATGGCGACACGACTGGCCTCTTGGAGCTTCTGGCTCACTTATTTATATATGTTTTCTCTATGCCTCTCTCGTAGTTCCTCTGAGTGGACAAGTGGAGTGCTCTTTCATAATTAGAAGTCAGCTTTCCTCAGCCCACTTCAGATCCTACACACAGATCAGTAGGCGCTATTGCAACTGCAACGTATGGGTACTTCAAACACGTTGGTGCTCCATGCTGCCCTGATTACTTCACATACGCATACAGTGCCCTCCTGGCCAATACTTCTAGCCTGCAAGTGACGTTGTAAACCTGCCTCGCAGAATCATATGCAAAATATCGCCCTGCAGCCAGGCGACTAGCGCGAGTTTTGGTGTTCTCGTAAAGATAAGTCATTTTAGATTATAAAACATATAGATTAGTACTGATTACGTGATAAATAAGTGTATTAGTGTGCCGTTTAAGTGCACCATTAAAGGTTTCATTTTTCTTTACGTAATATAGCAGAAAACGCGAAAAGACCATATAGTCATATTTTCTGTCTACGTTCTGCTGCAGCAAATTATAGAATTTCGTCTAGTTGTTCCTTGCTCTCTCCAGCAATTTAACTTAGCGTACCTCTTCATTATTTAACTAGCATTTCCGGAAAGTAGCGTAAAGTTTAAGTTGTTGTTTCAGAAACTTTGCACTTTTGTTTTTGTTTACACACAGTTGCGTATAGGCCAAATTTGTGTAACCATATTTTCGTGTTTATCTGTAATTTAACTGACTTATTCTTAATAAACTATTACGTTTATCATGAGTGAAACGTGCTTGACTTGCCGTAGAATTGTTAGGTCGGGGCTTTGGTGTGATGGGTGCTGTAGTTTTTTCCCATGTGGGTGACTGTAGTGGCGTGGGAATAGGGGAAGTAAATGAGACTCATCAGTGGTTTTGTAGGATTTGTAGTAGAGATAGGAAGATACTAGAACAGGAGGGGAAAATTGCCGCCCTTAAGGCTGAGTTAGACAAGGCCAGGGGAGATCTTGACAGGTTAAGGAGGGAGAAGGGTAAAGAGAGGTGGGAAGTGGCAACAGGCAACAGGAGGAACAGGCCTAGAACTTTGTCTGACAGCTTTATGGTGAATGTGGAAAATAGATTTGACCTGTTGCTTCAGTTAGAAGCTGGTGAGCCTCAAGCAGTTGCAGGTGTAGACAGGGCACAACAAACTTTCAGCAGCAAATTGAAAAGTAAGAATGTAGGGAAATCAGTAAAGAGAAAGAAAATGTTGTTGTTAGGTAGTTCCCATGGAAGAGGTGTTGGCCAACTTTTGCAGGATGAACTAGGATCAGAATACCAGATCACCAATTTTTTTAAACCTAGTGCTGGTCTGGAGCAGGTGACAGAGGATTTAGGATCACTTTGCAAAGATTTCACTAAGGAAGACACCGTGGTTATAGTGGGTGGGGCAGGTAACAGTATTGACAGAGATCCTGGGTACAGTATAGAGTGTGACCTGGCGAAGATTGCATCAGCATCGGAGCATACTAGTGTTGAGTTTGTATCTGTTGTTGGGCGCCATGACCGACCTCATTTGAACTCTTCTCTCAAGAGAGTTAATTTGGAGCTGGAACGGCTGCTCATGTCGGGTGCGGGGTCACACATTGGTGTGGTTCATGTTGATTCTCTCAGTAGGTGGGATTATACTAGGCATGGCCTTCACCTCAACAGGAAGGGGAAGGGTAAATTGGCTGGGGAAATAGCAGGAAAGTTAAAGGGGGGAGGCACTGTCATGAGTGGTAAAATACCAGTGGTTATAGGATTCAGAAAAGACCCTTTTTTAGGGTAGGGAGGACAGAAAGAAAGCAAATTTTAAGAGAGGTTAGAATTGAGACAAACCTTCAGTTTGAGAAAGAAATCAAGAAACATAGTTCCAGCTTATTACATCAGCATAAACAGCCATTGGTTAAGAATTTTCAACTGTCAGCAGATATTTTAACTCCACCCAATTTTAACTCAGTCATTGTAAAATGTCAGCTATCTTTATTGTATCAAAATATTCGAGGACTGAGAAATAAAATTAATGAATTAACTATCTGCATAGATGAATTAGAGTCTTCAAACCCAGCTGACATAATCTGCCTCTCTGAACATCATGTGACCACTGGTATAGAACTTTTAAGTGTTACAGGGTTTAGGTTAGCATCTCACTTTTGTAGATCAGAAATGGAGAAAGGAGGAGTTGCCACATTCATCAGGAACTGTCATAAATTTAAGAACATAGACATTCATAAATTTTGCCTAGAACAGCATATGGAAGGATGTGCAACAGAATTAGAATTTCACAAAAAATCCTTCATAATATTAAGTGTATGTCGAGCACCTGCAGGTAACTTTAATCTGTTTGTAAACCAATTTCAAGCTGTACTGGCCCATTTAACAACCAAAAACAAAGAAATAGTGGTTGCTGGTGATTTCAATGTAGATTTCCTTAAATACTCTCCCAATAAGAACTTATTTGAGTTAGTAACACTATCATTCAACTTAATTCCCACTGTAAAGTTCCCCACTAGGGTAGCCACTTGCTCACAAACAGCCATTGATAATATCTTTATAGAAAAGTCCAATGAACAAAATTATATTACAAAACCAATAGTCAATGGCCTCTCAGACCATGACGTGCAGTTCCTTCTGTTAAATGTTAATACTGAACAGGATATAAAATCTGTTAAATCTGAGGTCAAGAGGGTAATCAGTAAGCCAAAAATTGATTATTTTAGGACACTCCTCAGAGACATTCACTGGACTGATGTTTACAGTGCTGATGGCATGAATGAAATATATAACATTTTTGCTAATAAAGTGCATACCTTATTCGAACACTGCTTTCCCCCAAAACTTACCAAGGTAAGAGCAAAGTCTACAATGAAGCCATGGATTACTCGAGGAATAGGGGTATCTTGCAGAAATTTTTAACAAACATTTTATGACTGTTGCTGAAAAGATGGGGTTGTCAGGTTCGGTAGATGCTGCTATGGATTACCTTAGACCAGACGTTTCAAGTAACTTCCATAATATGAATTTGACCCTCACTACCCCAACAGAAATAATGTCCATCATAAAATCTTTAAAATCAAAAACATCTAGTGGGTATGATGAAATATCAACAAAGTTAATTAAAGAATGTGATTCTGAGCTAAGTAACATATTAAGCTATCTGTTTAACCAGTAGTTTATCAGGGGGAATATTTCCTGAATGGCTGAAATATGCTGAAGTTAAGCCACTGTTTAAGAAGGGAGATAAAGAAACAGCATCAAATTTCCGTCCAATTTCACTGTTGTCAGCAGTCTCAAAAATTTTCGAAAAAGTAATGTACAGTAGTCTTTATAACCATCTTATCTCAAATAACATACTGTCAAATATGCCATTCCCTTTCCTATTACACTCGCAAATACAGTGAGGGAAAAAGACATCCTATATGTCTCACTACGAGCGCTAACTTCTCTTATCTTCTCTTCGTGGTCCTTATGCAAAATGAATCTTGGCAGTAGTCATCTCCAAATGTCTGTTCTTAACTGAGTTCCTCGAAAAGAACATGAGCTTTCCTTCAGGGATTCTCATTCGATTTCTCGAATCATTCTGTCACTAATTTGGCGGGAGTCAATAAGAATGCTTCTATAGGGCTGTATTCTGAAAGAAACATAGGTCTGCAGACTCGTACAAGTTTGCAATGTGGTAGTCAGTAAACAGGTATTTTGTTATTTCCCAATATGTTAGTCTTTCTGTGATATTTCGAAAACATCTCGGAATGTTTCGATTTACAGGGTGCATGGGGGGAAGCATATTTTTCAACATCCTCGTTGTTACTACTAGCCACATTTAAGCGCCCAGTCCTTATGAGAAGGACAGAAAAACTTTTGTGGGTCTGGAATCATGGAGAGCAGTGTGTTGTCGGCCGGGAGCGGTACAGCCCTTATGCATGTGTGGAGGTTCGCAACACAGTGCCATATCACCCAGTGGTGGAGGCATCTCAGGGATGGAGAAGAGAGTGAAACAACCTGATGCTCCTATAGACTGACAGATCCCAGCAGGATTAGTTGGGGAGTAGTACATGTTACAGCAAGTTGAAAGAGGGAGAGAGAGAGAGCGTGGTATATACATGCATGTAATAAACCCCTTCCCTCATAAATTTCTCTCCTTCATGCGACGGTTCAATCCTGTCTCTGGCCATCCTGATTTAGGTTTTCCGTGATTTCCCTAAATCGTTTCAGGCAAATGCCGGGATGGTTCCTTTGAAAGGGCACGGCCGATTTCCTTCCCAATCGTTCCCTAACCCGAGCTTGCGCTCCGTCTCTAATGACCTCGTTGTCGACGGGACGTTAAACACTAACCTCCACCTCCACCACCACCTCCTTCATGCCTCCTCTATGTTACCGCAGATGACGTGTCACTCATCTCATTTGTACTAAGATTGCAGTACACGCTAAGTGCCTATTTGCTTCCACTACCCCGAGTGGAATGCATAAGTTCTAATTACTGTTCACAAAACCGCAGTCTTCTAAGTGGTGGTCCCCTGTGCAGAAAACAGCACATACGTCGTGGATCCGTTACCTTGAAGCTCTAATAAACTCTTAGCTAGGAACTGATATTGCACGAATAATAAAATTTTCAGTTGGTTTGTTTATGCCACTCACTTTTTTATTAACAGAATGTGAGAAACTGCACAAATATTGAAGCTCAAATTATTTAAATTCTTCACATGTTCATAAAAAGTAAATAATACAATGAATAGCCTATTTTCGAAGTTACCATCAAATTGTTTTCAGTCACATTTTCAAACAACCAGAGATTGCTAATTCTCAATCGATACCGACCATGGCATACAACATATCTGTCTTCCGAGATGGACGAACCAGCTCTGATATTACATCCAAACCACGCCAACCTTTTATTAACACCTCTGAAATACTGAAATGATAGCCTGCTATCGAGAAATGCTTTTATATGAAATGTAAGTAAATTCACTGTTTGGATTTCCGTCATTTTGGTGCGCAACTTCCGAATGCAGCAGCCAGTCATAGAGGAGGACCACATTTAAGCTTTCTCATGATTCCTGTATTGAACAAACTATCTGTCATCGGAACCTCACACCACATTACGTCATCTTCACGCTACTGCTTTCTTAACCTCTCTAAGACGAGTTTCTTGTAGCTGAATATGATGGCTGTAAAGATAGAAATATTACACTGTGGATTCTAAGTGACTTACCTCCAACAACATGACAAGACAACTGAAAGACAGAATGCAATTACCGTTGAATGCATTCGGCTATTTGATGAAGGTTACCATCCATTTGGGTATTGGAGGAAGTGACTATCCCGTGGGATGCCTTCAGAGACGTCATGGAAGCATCATTATCAGCTACCTGGCGAGTGTAATCCGACTACAGGGAAAAATTATTCACCATACAAAGGGATTCCCAGGCTCAGATTAATTAATTAGTCTATCAGTGTGATATCAATGACGTGTTGCCGAGCAGGTGGAAGCGAGGGCGAGAATATCACAGATATGATGCGAGAGTTGTAGCGTTAATCAGGCTTTTTCATCGAAGGAATATCTTTTAACGGAATCTCAGTTCCCCACCTACTCAAGGAGAGATGATCATCGTAATAAAATCAGCTATATTACCGAATTTGTAAAGTGATATGTAGTATAAACCTAATATTTAAAACTTCTCTGTGCTGTTGCCTTGATAGACTTTGTATGTGATGAGCCATTTGTTTACTTTACTTGAAGAGAGGGTTCGAAAGTGAGGAGACATCCTGTGACCGAGGTAGAGCATTCTCTTAGCGTTCCTTCATGAGCCAAAAATGACTTTAATATTCTAGTCCTATGATACAGGACGTAACAGATAATAAACAATAAAAGATATTTTTCTACCAGATGAGCAAATTCTTAAAGCAAAAATAGCATTTTCCATAGTGTTGTACAGGATTTTCACAGATAGTGAGATTACTTTAGCAATGTGAAAACGCGTGCATGGTCTATTTCTTCCATCTTCAAAAATAACTCGTATAAAACGGGAAAATGTGCTTTTTGCTTGAGAAATTCTGGGTATATTAACAGAAGAACATCCCAGTTCTAGATTTTTTAAACTGGGGTGTCTATGTCAGAGATGGGACTGTAGTTAGTCCGAGTTGGGCCGCATTGAACTGTGTCTGGCGGAGGGAGTGGTTGGGCAGCTGGAAGTAGAGGCCAAGCTCTGGGGACTTCTCATCTGACTAGCTCTTCAGGTACACAATACACTGGGTAAATGACGCTGGACTAGATAGGAGGTGACTGGACAGTTTTCTTTTTTGTCCTGAGACAATGTGTTCAGGTAAGATAAAGGGTACTACAATCATAAACAATATTGTTGTTCCCAAATGATGTGGCTAGAGGAATTCTGTATATAGGGCAGGGAGTTGCAGGCGCAGTGGGACAGTGGGTCGCTGTTCTATTATTATTATTACCCATTCTTACGTTTCTTCCAACATCAGCTACTCACATGCAGATCAGCAGGAGGGTAGCCCACTGTACTCCAGTGGTACTTCGCTGTCCTGTTATTATTACCATATATCCTTCTCCTACAGGGCTATTGGCTAGACTGGCTGGAACAACTCTCTAGTGCTAGACTAACAGCGAAAATATATTCTCCATATCTAGCACTTATTGATAAAACCGGATCGAGTTACCGTCTAGTGACCCAGAACAAACTGAAACCTTTTCCCATCAATTTCCATATGGGGAGGAAAGGGAAGGAGGTGGAGGGGAGATGGGGGTGGAGATGGGAGTGGAGGACGAACAACAGCCCTCTGGCGATGATGCAATGAACTAACTCAGCTGCTCTCTGGATCTCAAAGTAAACATACAATATTCGATATTCCTACGAATAAATTTGAATTTCCTGCCATTTCTCCTGGACTGGTGCCTTGGATTACGTTATGGGAGGGGAGGGGTAGGGGAAGGGCTGGGAGTTCTCTGAGGGTGACTCATGTGATGTCAGGGAGTACTCATGATGTCATCAGAGGGTAGGGTTCGTTACTTGATCAGTAAATTAATTAACAAATTTAATTTGATATCAATTTTATATCAAAATTGGACCAGAACAGCCTTTATCCCATTACTTAGATTTCTCAGTGTAGTAGCATCTGTCATTCCTACCTCACTCCACTTCGTGATGTCATGCATCACCTACTGCAAATTAGCTCGACTGAGATGTAAAATTCGGAGTGATGGATGTTAATGCTATTTCAGTTGCTTAAAGTTTTGTGGAATGACATTTTTAGTATATTTCCTTGCTTCTTCAACTGAACAATTAATCCAATTTTTGCTGGTGCATTTAGAAAGTTATTGTTAAAATTACTTTCAGCTCGTGAATTATCAGTTACAACATTGCTATTAAGTTTAAATGTTGTTGTATCTTGTACATTGGCTGGGTGACCTTTCTGACATACCACAGAATCTCAAATAGTTTTATTAATCTTATAATCCGCATTATTTATGTCTGTCAGAAAATGCATATTTCTCGACGTTTAAATGTCTTTCCTTGAAGTACTACAGTATTTTTGTAGTATGCAAGTAATGTCAGATCTTGGCATATTCTGGCCTTGATTTAAATTTACCTCTTACTCTTACATGATATTTTAATTCACTAAGTTATCTGTGGCTTTCTTATTTTTAATACATTTTCCAGAGTACTTTTTAGAAAAGCTATCTTGCAATATTGACACAAATTCACTGTTAAATCACTTGAATATGAGATTAGCATCTCTTTATATAAAGACCTCGTCGCATTCCACCACTTTTAACTTGGTCTTAAAACATTCTATCCTGCGCCCATTAATTTGTATGTTTGTTCTCACGTTTATAAGGTTTCTTAATGAATGCCCAGTATAAACACTTCTACAAATCTTATCAGGAGACGCTGAATGTTAATTTAGTAATAATGCGAAAACGGCAATATGTGTTCTGGTGCGCAGGGCAGAGGTGATCCCTCCATATTTTTAACAACAGAAAACGTGAACAGAAGTCGATTCAGTTTGCTCAGTTACCCACAATTGCTGTATCTGAGTCGGCTGTTCCTACCTTACTCCGTTTCGTCATGTCATGAGCAGCTACTGCATCTTTACTCAACCGAGATGTAAATTTCCAAATGAAATATGGCTCCTAGAGCTGGAAATTTTACCCCAGTGGGACACTTCTGAGGGACCAGTTGAACAAATATGTTAGTCTAGTGTGAAGAATGAAATCAATACCTGCTACTAGCCCGCTCCTCGTGAGTGCTCTTCGTAAGCAGATAAAGCTTCTGGTAATGCAAAACAAAGTTACCGCCATACACACGTTGAAGCCAAAAATGCTGTAGTGTTGCTCTGTTTATATGAATGTGTGGCGTCTGCTCTTTCGGACCTAATGTAGTTCTCGTCTGCGCAGATGTGGCGGAGGGTCCGCCGGTGGTTGTGCTGCTGCGGCAGCACTGAGGAGGAGGAAGAGAAGAGCGTCCAGCTGGAGGAGGAGGAGAAGAACGTCCAGCAGGAGGCGGAGGGCGCCCCTCCAGACCCAGAGGCGGTCATGCAGCAGGTGAGGGTCGCCGTTGTACTCCGCTCTAGAATGTTGGCAGTGTTTGGGGGCAGCCAGACTGTACAGAAGTTTTGCCAATGTGTGGAGGCACCGAAAACACGCCACACTGCCACGCCTAGTGCGACGTAGGAAACCCTTTCGCATTCAAAACAGCATCCAGTCGTCTCGGAATGGATAAATGCACCTCCTGTACTGTTTCAAGGGAAACTTATACAATTTTTCTATCAAAATAGTGGCAGCTTCAGGTAGCAATGATGCTTGTGGATAGCGTTCATGGAAACTTTTCTCCAAAGAAGCCCACAAAGGCTCAGTAATATGGAGATCTGGTGACTGTGGTGGCCATTGAAGATGAGACGGTTCATCCTGGTGCTCACAAAAACAATCCTGAGCGCTGTGGGCTGTGTGTACAGGGGCCCTGTCCTTTTGGAACACAGCATCACCATTGGGGAAAAAACATTGTACCACGGACTGATCAGCGAAAATGGTCACATAATCCTTGGCAGTAATAAGAGAGTGGAGAGTAACCATAGTACCCATGGAATATCACGATATGGGTACCATGTTTCACTCTTGGGACATGTGCTCGGCTAGAAGATGTGAAACAAAGCTCATCCAATCAAATGTGTTTCTTCCATTGCTCTATAGTCCAGGTTTTCTAGATTTGGCACCATGTTGCAGGAATTTGCGAAATTCAAACACTTCCATCAGATCGTTACAGGGTATAGCGTGATCCACCGAATCAGACCACTCGTTTCCAGTCGTCCATTGTTCTGTGGCATCGATCTATACTCCACATGAACCATCGCTTAGCACTGATTACAGAAATTTGAGGCTTATGAGGAGCTGTTTGACCATTGTGTCCCATTCCTTTTAAACTCTCTACGCACAGCCGTTGTGTTTGCTGGGCCACTGATAGCAGTCTGGAATGCACGAGTCATTCCTTCTGCTGATTTCAGGCGATTATTTACAACCTCCTTCCACAGAGACCGGTAGTCCCCATCCGTCAGTACGCGAAGTCTGCTTGGTGCTGGTTTTGCTGTGGATATTCCTTCACGTTTCCACTTGACGACCACTTCACCCACTCTCGACTTGGGCAGCTTTAGAAGGGTTGAAACGTCGGTAATGGATGTGACTCTGGTGGCGAGTGGAAGTGGGCAGAACTGGGTTCTCCGTGCTACTGGGAAGCATCACGAATAGTCAACGCTCTATTGACCTGAGAAGTCTGAATAGAAATTGAGAAGAAAGTGCAAACACGTATTGCTAAGTGAGATAGTTCAGTTTTGAAAAGGCATATAACTTTTACAATTCCACAGAAATTTTTTCATGTTATATCTATTAACAGAGGTAAGGTTAGCTACTATGAAGCTAATAAACCCTTTTGTCTACAGGAGTGGGAGAAGTTCGTGCAAGAGTTCTATGCAGCATATAGTAGACTGGCTGACGAACTGTCTCTAAGTTCCTCACAGGTGAGTACCACTAAGTCTCTAGACTTCTCTCATAATTGATCGCCAAAGTTTCTAACTGCATGTGTACTACTTACAATTCATCCATAGCAGATAAGAGTGCCATAAAATCTGTTAATGTTAAATCCAGAAGCAAAGTTAGATGTTATTTACTATGTAGCTGATAAAGTCTTTTGTCCGCAGGAACGAGAGCAGTTTATAGATGAATGCTTTGGCATGTACTGCAGGATAATGGAGGAGGAGCTGCTGGAATCAATAAGGGTGAGTACTACACACTCTGTAGACTTTAGTCTTAACTGAAGGTTGCATATTCTAGGTAGATGCGCACTTCTTAGCTATAGTCCACAGAAAATCACAGTGGTGTAGGAATTCATTTCTTCAGTCTCTAGCCCCACACTTAACCAAAAACGTTACGTGACCTGCCATTGTGGATAGTTACTTTTGAGACCTTTTCTTGTTTGTGAGGCGGTTGGGTATATACATTTCTTGATGCAACAGCTAGTAATCTTTATTGGGCTAGAGACACAGTTGTCTGGGACTATAGCTATTTGTGCTTCAGAATGTTACTGCGAGGAAGGAGAGGTTCGGGAGACAAAGACACTTTGTAATACAGCAGTGTATCACGATTCAGTGCAAGCGGTTGAAGAGTTACATGTACAAAGACAGAAGCGGGGTCATGGTTGTAAAAACTGTCGAAAGATTGTGTTATGGGAAGAAGCAAACTGTGGTCAAACACATTCGCTTGAGTACAGAATATGTCAGCACCAGTGAATCTTACAGTTACGCCAAAAACTGAGCGTTATCAGGTGTCATGAGTGTTGACGTTGTCTTGCAGGCTACGGCGGGCGCACCCCTCGCCACCACGCCCCCAGCCTCCAACTCTTTGGAGGCGCCGCACCGGAAGGGGAAGCGACGTCAGCGTCGTCGTGGCTGGCCCTCTCCTGCCCCCAGCAGCTCCTCCTCCAGCAGCGGGGAGGCTCCGCGCCGCAGGTGGAGGCCGAGTCGGCGCTGCCGCAGGAGGAAGCTGCGCGTGCGTCATCGCCGCCGGCCCACTGCCGCCCCCAGCAGCTCCTCGTCCGCCTCCGGCAGCAGCGAGGAGTTGCGGCGCGAGAGGCGGAGGCCCAGCCGCCAGCGTCGCGCCTGCGTCCGCACCAGGGGGGCCGCGCAGCTGTCGGGAACACACGGGGGCGCTCTGCGCCGTAGCTACAGGCTCTGTTCACGAAGACATTTTAAATAAACGACTCTTTGTGGTCTTTCTGGGCACTCTGTTGTTGTTCTTGTAGTTTCAAACATTGGTACACGTCACAACGATGATCGATATTACGAATCTGTCAAGAAACCTTTATGAGAATCCACTGTATAAAGGCCAGATCCTGCTGGAGTATTCCATGAAGAAATGTTAGCAGCAGCAACATGTTTGTAGCAGAGACACACTCTGTTGGAGTATGCCTCTTGCCTTGTGGCACGGTTCACTCATGTCCAACTTTCCCAGTTGACGCTTGAATGTCGGTTCGCTTGAAGGTCGGTTTCAAAAGGAACATTCTACATTTGAAAATTAATGGGAACACTAGGGCTGCCATGGAAACACCCCTGTGGCAGTTCATGTCAGGCATCACGTCACGGTCTCTCGACATCAAACCTTCCCGCAGTGGCTGCCGCTCCAAGTGTTAGTGCAGCTGATTGCAGGGCGTGCCGAGTGTGGTTCAAAATGGCTCTGAGCACTATGGGACTTAACTTCAGAGGTCATCAGTCCCCTAGAACTTAGAACTACTTAAACCTAACTAACCTAAGGACATCACACACATCCGTGCCCGAGGCAGGATTCGAACCTGCGACCGTAGCGGTCGCGCGTTTCCAGACTGTAGCGCCTAGAACCGCTCGGCCACCCCGGCCGTGACGAGTGTGACAAGGGTGTAATCCCTCTTGCACGAATTGCAGGTAAAGCACTAGAATGGACGTGCTGGCCACCACCAAATACTTCTCATTTGACTTCAAGAAAACCTTTTTGGCAAAATAAAATAAATTTTGAAGCCTTAGCATCAGATAGCTGCGCTCGGCGATACACTGTAATTCTCTACACCATTCATCACAATTAGTGTCATGCATCAAAATTACTTAACCCATTGCGCGAAATTTTAAGAGTTTACTGCAGTAAAAACGTTCTATTTGGTTCATTTTAGGTCATACATTGCTGTAAATGGAATTTAGCTAACATATGGAAATTGTATTAACAATGAAGGCAGAAAGATAGCTGCCTCCATTCTCAAGATAATGGTTTGAATGTCTATGGGAGGATTGTCCATTTCGCCCCTTTCTCTGCATCTGTAACATTAATAACCTGCATGTAACGCCATTGGTATTTCATAAACTGTTCAAGATATCATAATGATGAGTTTTTTTTTTTTTTACAAACTATAGAATCAAAAGAACGCATTTTGTCACACAACTAACACTCAAAACTTTTTTTCTTTATAGAGATATGGAACTAACTCTAGCTTTTTTCTATTGGAACAATGTACTTTTTTCAATAGCATTCAATATCTCATCGAAGAAGAATACAGTGGCGTAGCACATGTTAACATGTTCTATGTGGGCTGCTGAACTCTAATTAGAACCTGTTACTTGTTATGTCTCAAGATGTAATCGCTAAGTACCTACATGTTATAACTCTGAGTTTGCATCGAGGCCTTCTGTTTCTTCGCAACTTTCAGAATACTTTATAGCTATATGCAAAGAAGCAGCTTGGCAGGTAGTCTTTCTAGCATCACTACTGGAATGGTCTTTCGACCAGGCACCTGATACTTTACTTCACTTTCTTTTACTGAAGATCCACACATCTAGGATGGCATCATCCTGTGATGACAAGTACGAGATAAAATAACCTGTCATCATCTTCAGCGTCCACTAGTCCTGGACAAGGATACAGCATAGAAGATGAGCATTGCCACTGATCGAAGTCTGATTAATAGTTATTTCGGGCCGCAGCTCCTGAAAAACCAAGAATTAGAATAAAATAGTAAGGGTAAATGTCACTACGGTTGACGGAAGTCTGTAAATATGGTTTAAGAATATAGTAAATAAAGAAGACAGAATCGTGACAACATACTGATGACAAAACTTTGAAATATGCAGGAAAAGTGTAAAAGTAATTGTGGTACCTTTTAAGTAAAATTTCACACAACGCCTTGCCGAAGCAAGGGGGAAGTAGAAGCAACAGGGAAAAGACGTTTACGGCATTAAGCCCCCGACTAGTATTAAGGGAATCATTTTGAAACAGTATACATAGAGCGTCCTCATCCAGGAATGAGCGAACAGGCTCCAAGAAAAGAAAAAAATTTTGGTTTACAATAAACCTGTTACCCAAAAATCAGTCAAAATCATGCCTATGGTACTACATGATGGCTCTAACGACTGTAAATTAACGCTGTGTGTCGTATGGTCATAACATAAGCCACTTTCAGATCAATCGCAGTGTTTGATGCCAGCGTCTGTGCATATCGTCGTTGACCGGTTCATTACAGGACTATACTGCGGCGAATGCAGCAGTTGGTACACACGTGGCTTACTGTTTCCTCCTGCAGTTTTCCTGTGTAGAGCTTGCTGGCGATCTTCACAGTGTATCTGTTAGATGTTGTGTGGCGTAGCAGGGCATAGTGTTGGTTAGGCCGTAAACAAAATGACTGTGAGTATGAGATTACTTGAACCATAGACACATCGGATGTGGAAACTGGATGCTTGACGCTCTGCACGGGACTCTCAAAGAACTGCAAGGTGGATTCATTGTACCTATACAGACAACACGCTTCGTATACGCAGTGGTGACACAACTCGAGCTCTGTTAACAAGCACACAGCCCAAACATCTGAATCAAATGGGATGCAGCATTACACTGATTATCTGAAGAAAAGTCTTCCCATCATTTTGTCCTGAGTTGACCCAGTTCAAGTAAGATGTGAAAGAGACACAATTTTCTTGCAATTTGCAAGCACTTGTCAAAGGCCCATATTTATCGTACGAAGCCAGCTTCAATGAAAATCACACGTCAGAGAAGGAACTGCTTCCATTTCGGCAAGTTCTAGTAAACACACTGAAATTCAGCCAGTGATAATAGGTCCTAATACGAAACGGTCAAGAAATGATGTACCCTACGGTCATAAACTGCATACTTTGTATTTTTCTGATCGCAAACCGTTATCTTGATACTCTTTTGCCCACAGAACAATGCTTACGAGCAGCCACCAATGTTCTGCAGTGCAAAGTTAACTTGTATTCTCAGTGCAGTTGTGTAGCGTAAGTTGTGTGTCTAACCGAGGAGCTCAGACTGTGCACATAATGTCACTTTACCGCAAAATCTGTTGTCAGGAAGGCAAGTTGATCGCCAGATTGGCGTACACCTAGCAACATTATTTGAACATACGACAAGTCCCATGAAGTAGAAAACAATGAACATCTGCCTCATAGTGGTCCTTTGCTATCAAATGGTGCTAACTGATGTCTGTTACCTATAAATTATGGCTCGTAGGTGCACTGAGGAGAATTCAGGAGAACTGCACACATCATCTCTGGAGGCATCTGGGAGTGGAGCCTCGTCACAAAGCAGTACACAATTGTCTCCGCATGATCAGCTTGGCCTCTGTCCGTCCATTACAAACTAGACCACACGTCATCCTCGCCCTCCCCAGGATCATGGTGAGGGAATAATGCGGGCAAAGGAACTCCAGCTCTGTATTGTTTGTCTCCTGATGATCATGGCAGTGGAGAGTGGAAGTATCCAGGTTCCAGCATGCATGTCAGGCATGCAGTTGCCCAGGCCGAGGTGGGTCAGTCATGTTTTGAGTCAGTACCGTCCACAGAGGTCAGACGCCTCTTCTCACCGATTTGAGGGCAGTGCACTACTGGAAAAGTAGCCTCCATCCTATTGTCCAGACCCTCCAAGGCAGTAACGCATGAGCACACCTTTGTCCAGAAGGTGGTGTAACGTCTCTTAGCAAAAGACATATTATGTAATAAAGCGAAAACATTTTGTATAATGTTTTGTTCTTGTATAAAGTTATGCACTGTTTTATTTATTTATTTTAGATAATATCTGTGTCGGCGAGTACTGAAACCGCCACAGACGATAAATATCAAACAAAGATGAGAATATGTGACTAGTATAAATAATACAAAACGAACATTCATTTCTCTATCGTCTTCTTGGAGTTACGTGTGTAGGATAGCCTGTGCTATTGTCAAGTTTGTAAGAGGGACGCCATTAAGTAAGGTTTTATAAGGTGTGTAATCAATCAAATTGTTTAAATGTTTTGAATAGAGTTACTTAGTGAAACCTTGCATTATGATTTGTAATAAGCTTGCCTGGTATTTTATCCCATCCCTTTAACACATTTTCAGTTATTTAAATATTATTCGTGGTGCAGAGCTGCGCTACGAACGAACGAGCCGTTGCCGCGGCGCATTCAAATTGCATTAAATGAAATCTATCATACCGCAAGGAAGCGGGCAGGTAATAGTGAAGTAAAATTATTTCTTTCAGCTTTTGGAGTTTCAGAGCAGAGCAGCAGATTTTATGATGTGTTTTACAGGTTGATGCGGGCTGCTGATAATATATTACTAACAGTGCAAAAAGATAATTTACGTTCATAACATAAAAGAAATCTTGCTCTGCGTAGTTCTGGTCTGGCAACCTTATAGTAAAAACATATTTTTTCTCCGATAATAGTCTCATGTTCTCGTGTTAGTCATGGTACTTATTGTTGTTTTACTGTTAACAAAAATTCACTGCAAAATTATGATGTTGAACAATCATTGCGTACTGTATCATCAGTATTGATAACGAAGTAATTTTCACTAACCTTTTTAATAACTATAAAGTAAGGAAGATATGTTGAACTTTATGGCGAGTTACAGTAACGAAAAAAATGTTGCTTTAATAGAAAGCCAGATCCAGAACAATAAGAACATAATATATTTTGTTTTGTTGAAAATTAATGATCCAAAGAAAGGCATAGCACAGCATCACCAAAAGGTATTTCGGGTCTCTTTTCGTAGTAACATATTTTATCTCATACATTAGTTGTTACGCGAGTAATAGTAAAAACAAAACAAATAGAAAAGAGACAGAAGTGAAAGTGGGAATCCATCAAATGGAATAGCCTGCGATATCCGGTGACATGAACCCTACTCAGCATGCGTACAGTGAGTTGCAGCTTACAGTGTACAGTCGGAGGACTCCTTCTCACACACAGGATGACCTCTGGAAGGAACTCATCCAAGAGTGGGACAGGCTTCAGTAGCAACGTCTGACGGCATGTCGGCAGCATACCAAGGATGATGCGAGCATATTACCATTCACCGAGTTTAGCAAAACTGTATTTTTTTTATTTCACAAACAAGTAATTTTGGGCATAATGCTTTTAGTTTGGTTTTTCCTTTTTTTTTCACTGAAAACTTACTTTGTTCTAGTTTCAGAACAGTTATTCTTTCATTCCCTGCTTCCCTTGAGTTCAAGTGCACACATGTACATAGATACACAAGCTGTTCAATACCATTTGTGAGCCCTTTATAACGGGAAGAGTAGCAAAAGTACTACTTCTTTTGTATTCACAAAATACAGTTGGCGTCCAACATACTGCAGAAAGCAATTACTGTTACTGAGGTGGGTTACTAATCAGGCACCACCTAAAGAGCTTCACCCTAGGGAAAAGTGGCTATAAATTCAAATTTAAGTCAACAGAGATTGCCAATAATTTATTAATAATTTTTGTACATGACTCAACCAGACTATGAAGATGAGGCCAGATTGTTAAACAGTTCTATCAGAGATATAACTTTTAGCAACAGTCTAGTTTCTGATTCGACTGAATGATGATTATTTAAAGTAAAAGCATATCCAGTGTGGTTCTGTTTCTCTTCTTCTTCTTCTTCTTCTTTTTGTAATTGGGATCTCATCCCCCCACGACATACGAGATATATGGATGCAAATTTAAGAATATTTTTTAAACTCTATAAAAAGATGAATGTATCAGCCTGTTTACAAATAATAATGTTCTTTTCTTTGTTTAAAATTTAGAAAAGAAACTAGCACCTGCCTCAGGTTTGCACGGGTTACATGAAGTGTGGCATTGCAGTAGCAACTTAATAGCACCACTACCGTACAACTTCTCCATCTATATTTACTTACCACATGGTGTGTGGAGGTGGGTGCCCTGCATCATTACTAGTCATTTCCTTAAAAAGTCTTCCAGCAACTGACATAACTGCAAACCTAAGCTGTATGCTCGTACATGAAGCAGTTACAATAATAAAAGCACAGGAAATTAGCCACAGGGTGAATATACAGATACAATACCATGTGGCAGTGCCTATTTTGTTCAGAAGTACAATGCAGTGTTCGTTCAGACATGTACGCATGTATGAAGGAAGAGGAACTGCAACGACAACATCCGTTACGAAATATATTAAATGTATTTGAAGTTGTGAGTATGGACAGCGATCAGCTGTATAATAGAATGATGCCACTGAAAATTTGTGCTGGACCAGTACTCAAACTTGGATTCCTCCCCTATCATGAGCTGTGGCCTTACCATTAGCACAACTCATGGCCAGATCCAAACTTCCATATGCCACCACCCATGTGTCTATGACCTGCAATAGTAGCTTCATTATGTATGGTGTGTGTCAAGATTTTCTTTGCAACATGTGGCAAACCTGCAGGCTTGCGTAGGCACAATATCTTTGACCTTGGTCTATAAGCTGCTTCTAGTCCAAGCGGCACATTGATGCAACTGCTCAGTTGTGAGTTGTGCTGTAATAAGTTAACACGTGTTTGGGTCTCTCGTCACAGAAATGGAGCCACATAATATTGTGCAACGGTATGCCATTTATTTTTGCGTTAAATTGGGTGAAAACGCGACGACAACTTACGGTAAGCTTCAGAAGGCTTTTGGAGAGGAGGTTATGTCAAGAGCTCAAGTTTTTCGTTGGCATAAAATGTGTAGTGAAGGCAGAACGAATGTTGAAAATGAAGACCGCTGTGGATTCGTACGATCAAATCGAAGATTATCCGAGAAAATGATTGCAGAAGAAGTGAACATCAATCGAGAAACGGTTCGTCTAATAATAACTGAAGATCTTGGTATGAGAAAGATTTGTGCAAAAATGGTCCCCAAAAATCTCACACCACAACAACGAGAAACAAGTAAAAATGTGGCAGTCGATCTGTTAGAGCAAACAGAAATCAATATAGAATTGTTGAGCCGTGTTGTCACTGGTGATGGAAGTTGGTTTTTTCAGTACGATCCAGAGACAAAACGCCAAAGTTCGCAATGGTGCTCAAAGGGACCACCCAGACCAAAAGAAGCTCGCATGTCGAAGTCAAAAGTGAAATGCATGCTTGTGTGCTTCTTTGATTCCGAGGAAATTGTTCATAAAGCGTGGGTGCCTCCTGGACTAACAGTTAACCAATATTACTACAAAGTGGCCGTGCGGTTCTAGGCGCTACAGTCTGGAGCCGAGCGACCGCTACAGTCGCAGGTTCGAAACCTGCCTCGGGCATGAATGTGTGTGATGTCCTTAGGTTAGTTAGGTTTAATTAATTCTAAGTTCTAGGGGACTGATGACCTCAGAAGTTAAGTCGCATAGTGCTCAGAGCGATTTAAACCATTTTGAAATTTTAGAAAGACTTCGTAAAAGAGTTCTTCGTGTCCGTGCCAACACTGCTGATAATTGGATTCTGCATCACGATATTGCGCCATCCCATACTGCTCTGTCAGTACAGCAATTTTTAAACTAAAAACAAATTTCAATACTACCACAGCCACCTTATTCACCATATATCGCTCCATGCGACTTTTTTCTATTTCCAAGAGTCAAAACGGCGGTCAAGGGACATCATTTTCAAACAACACAAGATTTCCAGAAAGCTGTGACGAGGGTTCTGGAGGATATTACAGAAGATGAGTTACAGCAATGTCAGAAGCGCTGGAAAAAGTGTGTGCAATCAGAAGGGAACTACTTTGAAGGAGACAACACTAAACGTGACTAAAACGGTAAGCAACATTTTTTTTTCACATCAGTCTCATTACTTTATTGTCACACCTCATATATCCTTGTACACAGGAGACATTTTAATTTAAAGTCTGTTGCCTGGCGTCTGTGAATAAATACGATATTGCAGTGCCCGTGTTTTTCAGAAGTACGGCGTAGTTTTCTTTCCTGTTCTCTCGGAAATAGAGCGCTGGGAAAATGACCGTCTATGTGCCTCTGTATGAATCCTTATTTGACTTATCTTCATGGTCGTTACACGAAATTTACGTTTAAAGCAGCAGAATTGTTTTTCAGTCAGCCTCAAATGCTGGTTTTCTAAATTTTCTCAATAGGGCTCCTTGAGAAGAATGTTACCTTCTCTCTAGTGATCCCCGTTTGAGTTCCCGAAGCATTTCCATAAAACTACCCATACTCAAAAATGGGTTGCATTAGTCTCCTATATGCGGCCTCCTTTACAGATGAGTTATACTTTCCTAAAATTCTCACAGTAAACCGAAGTCGACCATTCACCTTCCCTGCTGTCATTCTAACATGCTCATTGTATTTCACACTGCTTTGCAACATTACGTCTAGATATTTAATCGATGTGACTGTGTCAAGCAGGACACTATTATTGCTGTACTTGAACATTATGGGTTTTTCTTTCTCCTACTCATCTGCCTTAACTTTCATTTTGTCTACATTTAGAGCTCGCTGCCACTCATCAGACCAACTAGAAATTTTACCTAACTTATCTTGTATCTCCCTACAATCACTCAACGACAACAAGTCTGTTACACCACAGTTTCATCAGCAAACAACCACGGATTGCAGGTTATCGTGTCCAGTAGACCATTTACGTACATAAAAAATAAAAGCGGTCCTATCATAATTCCCTGGGGCACTTCTGATGATTCCCTTGTCTCTGATGAACACTCGCCACGAAGGACAACGTACTGGGATCTGTTACATAAAATGTCTTCGAGCTACTCTTATACATGGTGACCTAAGCCATATGCTTGAACCTTCATTATCAGTCAGCAGTGGGGCATCGTGTCAAATGCTTTATGGAAATCTAGGAGTATGGAATCTGCCTGTTGCCCTTCATCTATGGTTCGCAGGCTCCAACGTGATAAAAGGGCATCCTGAGTTTCGCATGAGTGATGCTTCCTGAAGCCGTGCTGATTTGTAGGCACAATCTTCCCCTCTCAAGGATATTTATATTCGAACTGAGAATATGTTCAAGGATTCTGCAGCAAACCATTGTTAAAGATATTGGTTTACAGTTTTACAGAGCATTTCTCCTTCAGTTCTTATATGCTGGAGGCACCTGTACTTTTTTCCAGTCACTTGGGACTTTGAGGCTAATGCAAACTAATTAAAGGGTCAATACTGTAAAATACTCTTTGTTAAACAGCACTGGAATTCGATCTGGACCTGGCGACTTATTCATTTCCAACTCGTTCAGTTGATTCTCTACACCAGCAACGCTTATTACTACCTGTGCGATAGTCAAATGATGGAACTTTTGTACGCTTCCCCTGCATGAACGATTTCTTAAATCCGAAATTTAAAACTTCAGCTTTACTTTTGCTACCTGCCACACCAGACTTGTCAACAAGTGACTGGGTAGAAACCTTAGACCCACTTAGTGATTTTACGTGTGTCCAGAATTTTTTTGGATTTTTGGCAAGATCTTCTGCTAAGTTGTGAAGGTGACAGTAGTTGTAAGCTTCGCTCATCGATCTTTTTACAGAATCACAAATTTCTATTAACTTTCGCCTGCCATAATTTGCACATTCTCTTTTGAACCGAGAGTGAAGCTGCCTTTGCTTCCTCAGCATATTTCAAATTTCATTGTTAACCACAGTGGGTCTTTTCTGTCCTTCTTCCACTTATTCTGCACAAACTTCTCCAGAATATGATTTACAGTTCGTGTAAACTTTGCCTTTAATTCCTCTACATTCGTCCCACTGGAACTAAGTGATATCAATTCATTGTGTAAGTGGGATGCCTGTCTGCTCTTTCTAGCAGAAATACTCTTCTAGACCCCTTGTCTGATTTGCGCCATGGGCGCTAACACCGGTCTCTGTACTGACACAGCTGATAACCTTGGCGTTAAGGGCCTGTAAGCTCCTAATCTGACGCTGTTGATTAGGTTACACCAGTTGGTAGCTATGAGGTCCAAAATGGCTCCAAAACCATTACAGCTGAATCGGGTGACTGGTAGAAACATCCAAAAATCAACTTGATTTCACCTAGAACTGTTACACGACTACTTCAGTGTCACACTCAAATTCGACCTTAATAGAGGCAATATTTTTGTCAACTGTAGTAAAGACACCGTCTCCTGTAGCATGTCATTTGTTTTTTGACATATGTTCCACGAATTGCTAAATATCTCAGGGGTTTCTGCTTTGGGTTTCAGACAGCTTTCAGATCCAAAACTAATTTGAGTAGGAGTAGTTTCCTGGAGGGCAGTGAATTCAGGAGCTTCATTACGAATACTTTGATAATTTACTGATAAAATTTTGACAGTCAATCTGTCCTCACTCTGAACACGATCTGTTTTCACTATCTGCAAATCATCTGGTATGTGTCCATCGCCTAGCCTAAAAAAACCATGTGCACTTCACAAATACTCTGCTTCCTGAGGATTTGCTTCCCTTGTGTAGTGCACCTCTTACCTATCAAGGAGAGTCCTACGGTCTCCCATTGAATAACGTGAGTCCAGAAATCATCAGCCAAGCCCATCACAGAGTCAACAAATCCTTTTTTTGAGATCCTCCACACAGTTTCAATGCAAAGGACCCCAATCAACTCTAGACACAATGCTGCAAATTGTGAGCTATGCCTGCACCCAACGCTTGACAGCAGCAGCTTTCACCATCTCAACTAGCTGCCTGTGAGGTCTGGGGATGGCCTTGGAACCAAAGCAACAACCATTGTTGGTGCCGATGTGAGCCACAATTTTCAGAGGACTGCACCCTGCATGCTCGATAGCTGCAGGCAAGGCCTTCTCCACATCTCTGATGAAGTCCCCAGCAGATATGCTTAGCGTAAATTGGCTTTCTTTCCAGCCCTGAATGCTGTCTGCCTAAGGGTCTCCATAACACACTTCAATAACTAGTAAACCCCTCCCCCTGTGTGCCTATTCAGGTCCTGCTGAAGGAGCAGCTACCTGTCTACTCGCAGGGTGAATGGGCGAGGGCAGCCTCCACACTGGCCCTCTACCTTGAGCAGTGCAAACATGTTACCACCCACCACTCATCCTCCTGCAAGGCCCAATCCACTGTGCTGGGTACATTCAAATGATTGGAGCTATGTGCACCGAGATACATGGCACAAATGCTACATCTTCCATATTTAAATGGTAATCAGATTGACATTTGTGGCAATGATGGGAGCTACAAGATACCATGTAAATCAGTCTCCTACAGTAGTTCCTGAGATTAGACTTAATATTTTCAGAGAAAAACACAAAGGATAACTTTAATTTATAAAATGCGTAGCAGAAGCAGACGTTTGTAGATGTATAGAATATGGTAATAATAGTTTTGTGTTGCTCAATGCCATTGTCCAAGTCTTGCAATGAGATGCCAGTTCATGTTTGTATTGGTTACAATTAACTTGATTCATCAGAATGTGAGAGCAACACAAAATGTACAAATACCTGATCAGAAAACGACTATAGGTCACACAACTGTAACAAAGGTGTCTCAGAGTGAGTGGAGAAATGTCGCCACTGCAGGGAGTAGTGAATATCAAACGGACACTCTTGAGTGCACAGCAATAGCTCACACTGCAAGTTCTGCTATTAACTGGAAGACAGTAATGGCACCAGTTTCACAGTGGTAACTGACCTCAATTCACCACACTGCAGCCATATTGCACCAAATATTTATATATTATACACACAAACCTTCCTCGAAAATCAGTCTACCTATTAATAAAAATCCTATCAAAATCACTATAGCAGCACCTCAAAACTAGAACAAGCATATAGACAGATATGCAGAGAAGAAAATAAGTGTTTTGACAGGCAAAGGTAAAAAAAAACAAAAAGGACATTCAAAATGTAGTGAAAAGGATGGTGATATTCATTAAAAACCACCACTGAATTATCACAAAATAGCTGTAGGACCTGCATTGGGTAAAAATGTTGTGGGAGGAGGAGCAAGCATTGGATGTTGTGTAGGGAGGAAGAGCATAGGTGTAAATATATAAACAATTAGGTGGTATCTGGAAGTAGAGGTAGGTGGTAGGATAGATAGTGGGAAAGGAAAGATGAGTTTTGCGGGTCTGTGGACCTGTGGTATCAGGAGAGGAACAGATGGGGAGAAATAGGAAGGGAAGAGGTATGGGGAAGCTCTGATTTGAAATGGAATAGGTGGGGAGGAGTTCTAGTTGACAGGATGGATAAATATTGGAGCAGATTTCATTTTCTGGAGGAGGTATAGGATATGGAGCGTGTGTAGATGTAGGCATGGTGTGATATGTTTGTGAAGGCTTGGTAGATTAATGATCAGATGAGAAACATTAGGGTTCTTGGAATCAAGTTTGCAGATAGTGAAGGATATGCAGAGGTGCTGAATGTGGGTGAGGAGGGGTGGGAAATTAATGCTGGTAGAGGATCCATGTGTGGGAGGGTAAATGTATGCAGGCAATAAGACAGAGTGCTAGGTATTCAAGATTTTGGAGGGGCTGATAGAACTTCGTAGGGGTTGGTATTCATGCAACATTTACATAGGAGAGAAAGAGTTGCACCAAAGTTGTGTAGGTGTGGAGGATATTGGAAGGGTCAAATGCCAAAATTTGGCCAGTTATTATGAGGGTTTCCAAGAAAGTAATGCACCACATTTTTTCTTTAACAATTCTTTATTGAAAATAATGAGAATTACACAAATGAAAGAATGGTGTTTTATCTATACACCCTATTTTTCCACGAATTTTCCATCCCATTCTATGGTCTTATTACAGCATGAAACAGGGGTGTGTGTATGCCCTGTCGATACCAATTCTTGTTCTGGTGGCAGAGCTAGTGCTTCACTGTGTGAATCAACTCACTGTCCTCAAAATATCTTCCAAGAATGGCATCCTTTAAAGGCCCAAACAAGTGGAAGTCGAGGGGGCTAGGTTAGAGCTGTAGGATGGATGGGGTAATACTGTCAAATCCTGTTTCGCAATGCACTCAGTGGTCCTCAGACTTGTGTGGGGCCAAGTATTATTGTTTTGCAGCAAAACATATCCTGGATTGCTGTGGCGCCAAAGTCACCAGAAGCGCATCTTTAGTTTTGTTAATGTGTTGACATATGCTTCTGAATTAATGGTACTACCTCTTTGCATCACATCAATGAGATTCACAACTTCATAGTCCCAGAACACAGTGATCATAACCTTACCAGCAGAAGCAGTTGCTTTGAACTTTTTCTTCTGTGGGAGTGGGAATGGCACCATTTCATTGACTGTTGTTTTGTTTCTGGCTCAAAATGGTGAAGCCAGGTTTCATCGCCTGTCGCAGTCTGTGACAAGAAGTCCTCCCCCTCAGCTTCAAAATGTTGCAACAAATCAAGACAAATGTTTTTTCTGCGCAGGTTGTTATCCACTGTTAGACACGACAGGACCCATCTTGCACACACTTTTGAATGTCCAAGAGTGTGGATAATTGCATCCACACTTCCTTTGCTGACTGACAGATGCAGTGCCAACTGCCGAGTCATACTGTGTCTGTCCTCGCAAATGATAGCTTCAGCTTGCTGCAACATGTCAGGTGTGACCGTCATGGACGGACTTCCCAACCGCTGAAAATCATGTAGCTCTGCCAAACTGCCTTCTGATGACATCACCCTCTGTGCTCAGCAACTAACTGTACTTTGGTCATCTCCATAGACTTCGCACAAATGTTTGTGAATATTCTCCACAGTTTTTTTCTCTGCAGTGATAAATTCAAGACGGTACGTTGCTTGCAACTACATCACCTACAGACGCCATTTTGAAACTGTCTTGTAGTCACACTATCTGTCAAAAGTGATGGAAACTTGGTGTGTTCACGTAGGAGACGTCAAATAGTACATACATAACGTTTCGCATTCTTAGCATTGTTTTTGACTGAGAAAAAAAAAGTGGTGCATTACTTTCTGCACAGCCCTCATAGTTTTAGTCTGTTGTGGGCTTGCTCTTGAACGGTAGATGGGGGTTTCCATGCTCAACGGCATTCCAATGTTAGTCCAAGGTATTTTAATGTGCTAGTTAATTGGAGAGGCAGAACAGTTGTATATATGGTGAGGTGTAAATCACGGTTTCTCCTTTAATTCTTGCCTGAGTTTCAAAATGGTTCATCTTGAGGGACCATTGGTTACACCAGGAGGTATAGTGACTGAAATGAATTTCGAGGGATCATTGAGATTTCTAGGTCATAGGGAAGAGGGCTAAGAAAGTGGTGTCATCAACATGCTGAAGGAGGTGGACTGGTGGAAGTGTTTTACGCTTTTTGGTACTGTAGAAGAGGTAAATGAGAACAGAAGGCTGGATCCTCAGGGAACACCTGCAGGAGGATGGAAGGTTTTGGTGTTTGCAGTTTGCATTGTTAATGGTGACCAATTATTATTTGTGATTAGACAGGAAGAAGGTAAAGAAAGCAGACATAGGTAACTGGAAGTGCACCAATATAGAGTTTATGTGTGTTTGTGGCCAATGGGCATTCAATGACCGGCTTATCAGCGCCATACATCTAGAGTTTGAAAATGAGACTGGAATGACATACACAATCAGGCTTTCTCCAGGTCGAGGGAGAAAAAACTGCTGATTTTTGGGTGTCGAATTGGTGGGACAGGGGATGAGTGAGATACAGGAGTCGATCATCAAAAGAGAATCTGAGACAGTAACCAGTCTGTTTAACAGGAAGGTGGTGGTGTTTATGAATATATTGGGAGAGGGTGGAATCGAATATCCTGCTGGTACTGGGATGACGTGGATGGGGTGGTAATAGGTGGCATCAGTAGGTAATTTGTGCAGTTTGAAGGAACATTGGATTTCGTAAGTTTTCCACAGTTCAGGATGCTAAATTGTGGATGATTCAGCATTACAAAGCATTGAAAAGAGGACAAGAAAGGACAGAGGACGTTCTTTTAGTTGTTGATAGGTAATATGATCATGAGCATTGAGAGCATTGCATTTTTTGTGAAGTATCTGTGTCATGTTGCGTGTTGAGGTACGTGTATTTAATTCTGTTTGTAGTACTCCTATAATGTTGAAGTAGTGGAAGCTGGGGGCTGGGGATGGGACAGCGGATTTGTGTGTTCGAGAATGGTAGAGAACAAGGAGTAATCAAAATGAGGGTTGTTAGGGGACGGAGAAGATACCAGAGAATTAGGATGCAAAATGATCAGCAATGCTATGTTTGTTACATTGTGTATTGCAGCCCTCAAAATGAGTACTGTTGTGAGGGAAGATGATTACAATTTAGTCCTCCAACATTACTGAAATGCTGCTGTATAGACAGGGGCTTTACACGACATTAAAAGTAGATGCTGGTACTTTTTCTAAAAAAATAAATCTCAACTGAATTAATTTTGTTATTATTCTAATATTATAGAGAGCAAGAAAAATGACATGCTTACATGATGCAAGATGCAAGAAGAAAGGTGAAGATTATGTTACGTTTTCTGGCTCAATTTAAAAAAAAAGTGAAGAATGAAATAGGATACAATTCAGTCTCTGATTCTGACAAGAGAACCTCCCATCGCACCCCCCTCAGATTTAGTTATAAGCTGGCACAGTGGATAGGCCTTGAAAAACTGAACACAGATCAATCGAGAAAACAGCAAGAAGTTGTCTGGAACTATGAAAAAAATAAGCAAAATATACAAACTGAGTAGTTGACACGCAACATAATTAACATCAAGGACCCTGTCAGCTCAGGAGCGCCGTGGTCCCGTGGTTAGCGTGAGCAACGGCGGAACATGAAGTCATTGGTTCAAGTCTTTCCTCGAGTGAAAAATGTACCTTTTTTATTTTCGCAAAGTTATGATCTGTCCGTTCGGTCATTGACGTGTCTGTTCACTGTAATAAGTTTAGTGTCTGTGTTTTGCGACCGCACCGCAAAACCGTGCGATGAGTAGACGAAAGGACGTGACTCTCCAATGGGAACCGAAAACATTTGATCGCAAGGTCATAGGTCAACCGATTCCTCGACGTGGAAAACACGTCTGATATATTCCATACGAGACTAGTGACGGCATGTGCGTCACATGACAGGAAAATGTTGTCGACCCACCTAACTTGTACACTTGGGGAATGGGTAGAAAAGATTCTTCTTCCTTGCCCGATTTAGGTTTTCTTGTGGATGTGATAATCACTCCGAAAAAAATGATGAAAACATAAGAGTTCGTCACATAAACTGCAACGAATGAATGCAACAGTTTCGCAGTCGCACAGTTTTCCTTGTGCTCTGTCAAAACATATGTTTTTATCGTTTTCAATTTTTTCCGCGTGTAGACCGTCAAATCCTGCATATGTCCAAGCAAATCTGAACATGTCCTGGAATTTTGGAGAGCGAAGTTGATTTTGTGTAAGTACTTGAACTTTGATAATTGTCTGAAAATAAAAAATTAATATTTTCGCTGCCAGGAAGACTTGAACCAAGGACCTTTCGTTCTGCAGCTGCTCACGCCAACCACGGGACCACGGCGTTGTTGAGTCAATATACACATTTATATTGCATATGTTGCACATGGACTACTCAGTTTGTATATTTTGCTTATTTTTTTCATAGTTCCACACAATTTCTTCCTGTTTTCTCGATTAATCTGTGTACAGTTTTTCAAGGCCTATCCACTGTGCCACCTTATAACTAAATCTGAGGGGGGTGCGATGGGGAGGTTCCCTTGTGAGAGTAAATTCAGTGTCAGTACATAACAGTAATAGTTGCATAGCTACATTTAATCAATTAGGAAGTGGCTTTATCAACAAGTGTTTGGGATGTTTTGTGAATAGTATTTTACAATTAATCCAAATGATGTGATGTTTTTACTGTGACATTCAGTTGACAGGATAACTATTACATACTATTTGGCCCTTTGGTAGTAAAGCAAGAGGTGTTATGGCTTAGTGTGAATGGTTGAAATTTTGATTGAACTCAGGACTATTTAGATCACCATTTGCACCTACCCCACTCCCACCACATTTGGGCATAATTGACAGGAAACCTAAGAACACCAAGAAGCGACCTTCAAACGTTAACTTTAAAAGTAACAGAAGTGATTTTATTCTGCAAGAATGAAGTAACACTGGCTGTCCAGTGTGTGGAGAAGTACCATCTTGTATAAAAGTGGTCCCCACACATTCATGCTGTTGAAGGGCTGAAGTGAAGTTAGTGCTCAATAGACTCTCATAGCATTTACCATGGATGGTACAGGTAACAGAAGCCGCAGGACCCATCTCCTCGAAAAACTATGGCTATACGATAAACAATGCTGTCAACCACACCACACAGTTACCTTTG
Organism: Schistocerca americana; assembly: GCF_021461395.2. Classification (NCBI taxonomy): domain Eukaryota; kingdom Metazoa; phylum Arthropoda; class Insecta; order Orthoptera; family Acrididae; genus Schistocerca; species Schistocerca americana. The sequence goes on from NC_060124.1 coordinate 529,952,750, forward strand.
CAGAATGAAGTGGTACCAATTGATGTACAGGTGCATTTTCAGCTGTCCATATTCTACAATTCTGTGTATTTACATGTCTTTGGAGATCTAAAATTCCATACAAGCAAGAAATTCTAGAGCAAACATTTATCTTACGGAAGGTCAGTATTAAGCAACTCTTGAGCATATATATGGAGAGCAATACAGGAAATTTATGCACTGTGCTAACAGGTATGCCCAAAGTTCAGCCAATTCCCTGTGTACTGATTGTTTGCACACCACAACCCAACCCTTCCTGCAAAGCTGTAGCAAAATCCACTACTTACATCAGATCAGTTGTTTTCCTCTCTCTGCCTCACTGCACCTGTCTTTCTGAACTTCATTACCATTCTCTCCAGACCCTAGGGAGGCACTGGAACAACAACTTTTTTCATTACCCTGAGTGTCTGGAACTTCTTCAGATGTACTGGTACAGACTGACAATCCTTGTGAAGGAGCTTTGCTAGCAGCACGTGATCCTGCATTGAGATGGTCATGCCAAGCATTACAGATGCAAGCGAAGGAACAGTCATGTACACATCATCATTAATTTAGCATATTCTGCTGCTTACAGTGCCATCTAGTGATTGAATTTTTGTTAACTTTTTTTTCCATAACACTTCCCCCTTCTTTGTTAATATTCCATTGTAGTTTGACGTCATTCTGTGCAATAGTTCTTTTTTTAAAGTTTTATGAAACTGGAACTTTAATCGTAATCATCCTGTGTAATAAAAAAATGTATAGCCTATATCCCTTAGAATGTTTATTTGAACATGATGTAAAAATCTGAAATAAATCAGTCAATAATTTTCTGATACTTTGGTAACAGCATAAACAATCTCTTATGTTTATAAAGTATTGCAGATGATATAGTAGATAACGTTGGAAGTTGCATGAGGCTTTTTGCAGATGGCACTGTTATACACAGAGAAGTTGGAATGCTAGAAAATAATAGTAAAATGCACAGAGACCTTAAGGGGACTGACACCTGGCACAGGGAGTGGCAGTTTACCCTCAACAAAAATAAATGTAATGTCTTGTGAATACATAGACAGAAATACCCTTTATTGTATGATTAAATGGTTGCAGAAAAATCATTGGAAGCAATTACTTCCATAAAGGAGTATCCGTATGGAGCAATTTGTATTGGAAATATACAGTTGGCAGACTGAGATTTACTTGAAGAATGCTTGGGAAATGTAGTCCACCAATAAAGGAGCTAGCCTACAAAACAATCATTCAACCAATACTTGAATATTGTTAGTCAGTTTGGGGTCCATACCAGGCAGGATTGACGAAGGAAATAGAGAAGGTCCAAAAAAAGCACCATGTTTTGTTACTAATTCGATTAGTAAGCATTAAGGTGTCATGGAAATGCTCAGCCAACTACTGTGGCAGATGCTATAAGAAACGCATTCCGTATTAGTGTTTGCATTACTGTTCAAGTTCCATTAGAGTACATTCCTAGAAGACTCAGCCAATATATTGCTTCCTCTATATACCACATATTTCACCAAAAAGACCATTGAGATAACATTGTAGAGATGTCAGCCCACACAGAGGCTTAGCAGCAATCGATCTTCCCTACAACCATAGCTGTTTGGAACAGATAAAAGGAGGAAGAGACAGGGTACACAAAGTACCGTTCACTACACACCACAAGGTGACTTGCAGAATACAGATGTAGATGAAGATGTAAAGCACTTTTTTTTATTTCAGCTGGGTCTTTAAAAGAGGTATTTTTTGAAATATAATTTTTTTGGAAGGTTTTTATTCATTCAGTTCAACGTAAACACACTTTTAAAATGGCACAATAAAACATTCTTAAGTGATTGCACAACTTACTTGCAATTTTTCCCTATTGTCATTCATCTTTTGAAATGAGCCTTTCAGTTCCTTGATGCATAATTCCATGCAGTTTTGTATGAATCCTGTCCTTATAATTTTCCTGAGTATTGTGCTACAAAACTGGATGTTCTTCCACTAAAGAAATGAATGACTCAATGTTTATTTCCCAAACCATGTGCAGGTCTACATGAAGAAGTTAAAAAATAAAAACATTGGCAGTTAAGTGTAGGAAGAATGTACAGATACTGTACAATGTTGCAGTGCCTGTTTTGTTCAGAAGTACAATGCAATGTGTATTTAGGCCTAGATGCATGTCTAAAGGAACAGGCACTGCAGTGACTACAGCTGTTATGGAATACATATGGACAGGCATGAGCTGTATAATGGAATGATGACAATGAAAATTTGTGCCAGATCAGGATTTGAACCTGGATTTCTTGCTTATTGCAAGTGATCACCTTCCATTGAGCTATCCAAGCACAACTTATGGCCAGACCCCAACTTCCATATGTCATCAACCATGTGTGTACAAGTTGCACTCAGTACATTCATTGTGTATATTCCTGTATAGGAGAGACTTTTCCATTGAAACTGACTTGCCTGGTGTTGGTGGATAGTAATGATATTTCAGTGCCTGTGTTGTTCAGAAGTATTATGCAATGTTCCTTCAGACATGCATGTATTGCAGCAAATACAGTCATTGTGAAAAACATTAAATATATTCCCAGTTGTGAATATGGACAATGGAATGACAATGAAAATTTGTGCCAGACTGGGACTTGAACTTGGAATTCCCACTTGTTTGTTGTAAGAAATTACAACATACTTTTAACATGTTCTTTGAAACTTACAAATAATCCAGATTTATACATAATATCTAGGATTAAGGTTAAAAGAAGTACCTTGCAGATAAACATGATTGCTTAAAGTGGGATCCATACAGCATCAGACTATAACTATCATATCTCTTCTGCTTTCACTCCTGAATTTTGCTGCCTATAAGCCAGGTGTCTTTCCTTCAGGAATCAGGTCTCCACAGTTGTAGGTCCTATTAGTTTGATGAACATCAAGTTGGCAACAGCCTTTAGGTGAAGTGATGCTCATAATATTGCTGTTACATTGTCGAACAGTCTGTAAGATCACAAGAAACGCTATTTACAGTCATAGGCCAACACACGAATGGCACATTTTCAGCAAAAGTGATTCCATTTCCAGTCTTTTCCTTACTTTCATACCTCTGCCATTTTCATCATTGCCTTCAAACAACTTATCTTTTTAATCACTTTGGATGAAAAATATTCTGTAATCTTACAATTAATTTCCTCTATGAAATGCTAATAGAATTCCACTGAATACAGAAGTCAACAAACAACATTACATCATCACTGCATGACAGTGGAAGCAGTGCCTCCTCACAAGATATTTTGAAATCTGAACACATAAGACTATTATTTATTTCTGTGGCTCTTAACACTCACCTATGAAATAAATTCAATAATATTATACGCATAATTGTTCTAGTCATATTCTGGAAAGGTTGTGAGGATGGCTTTCATGACATCTAAAATGAATAACAACATCTCATTTACAAATGACCCAGATATGGACAAAATCTAATATCATTACCTGATTTTGCTAGTACTGTCATTGATGTCTGATTTTTTTACCTTTTGATACAAATGAAATGTAGTTTGTTCCCTTCGGAGGATTCAGATAGTAAAAGGGGTGCATCCCAAGTGTAACTCAGGAAACTCAGCACTGGTTTATACAATTTCTTTGATGAATTACATTTTTACAGTTTTAGCCACTTTGTCAGTTAAGGATATGCAGAGTGGCTGTTTACATACACATCCTTTAGGATTTAACGATAATTACAAATACAAGGTCCTGAGTCTGGAGTGTCAGGATGCACAGCATGCCACCACTGCTGACACTGCTCATGCTGTACCCAAACAATCTTCAAAGCTCTCATCACAATCGTCACCAAAGATTTCTTTTTCTTCTTCTTCTTTCCTTTGTTTCTTCATGTTGCAGTTGGGGTATAAATTTTGATTTGATATATTTTGAGCTTTTCTTGTCTCTATTGAAGCTTCCTGTTCACAGATTCTGACTTAAGCGTCTTATCATCTGCTTTTTTTCCCTTCTATCTTTTTCAAATTTCTTATTCCTTTTTTGATATTTTCACTTCCGGCATAATTTTAAATGGCAAGCTTGGTACTACACATTAAGAAGAAACAAGTCCCACCATGAAGGAATTATCCAAACAGAACAGAAATTGATAGATGTGACATGCATGTACAGTCGTGCTCAAAAGTATCCGAACGACCTGAATTGCATTTCGCCTAACTCACATGCAACCGACATAACGCAGCTGTCTGGCAGGTCCTCTAATCGCTCCTTGGTACAGTCGTTTGACTATTGAAAATGGTTCCAACAGGTCACCACTAGAAAACACCGCTCTGTATCGCAATAACTCAAGATGTAAAGTAATACCACGATACTACACATATCAGGGACACCTTATCACAGATAAGACTGTCCTTAAGGTTTGTAAGCTCACATTTATTACAATAAATGACATACCTGAAACCTTACCACTCTCATTGTTACGACAGATAGGTAACGCACGTAGTAAGTTCGTCGTATTCATGATTTCCTCTTCAAGGTAACATACCGTAGTTATTATTTAACACAAAATGACATTAAAAACTTAAGGTGTTCACGAGCAGCTAGTTCAGAATATGTATGAACTTCAAATGACACGACGAACCGTCTCGTTCTGCATATGGATTCAAACCCAGGTCATGCAGACTAAGCAAAGATTTCGTGACTGACGGAAACTAACAGTCATTCCTGATTAGGCATACAGAGAGTGATATACCTCGATTTTAGACAGTATCAGTTAGCAAGTATGAACTTTAAATTACATAACGAAAACATTTTTAACGGACGCGAATTCCTACCCAGCACCTATTGTCCCTGTTAACGAACTACGAGAGATGTTAAACATTGCTTCTTCACAAGTAACTTACTTGAAATGCCGTAAGGTAAAGCTTTGTGCTGGACAGGGATTCGAACCCAGAACCTAATCGGATTGATATCGAAGCACAATCAACTGTGACATATCGGATTTTCTCGGCAGTAGCTAGATATTTTAACTGAAATGACGAGACGAAACATTAATTTTTTCCTTCCCAGGACTCCAATCTGGCTCCTATCGCTGTTATATTCTAGAGAAAACGAACGTTAAATATGGGTTGGTTGCAACAGCAGCGACATGTGAGCATGTTTGAACTAGAAATAATATGACGAAGAATTCAGTGCTGACCGGGAATAGAGCTCCACACATATCGTTGTTGACTACACACAAAGAGACTTCAGCTACCGAATTTTTCTCCACCAGCGGCTCGGAATAACATGTTGAACTTACAGTGATCTCGCAAATAGGTCTGTGTCTCACTGGGAGTCAAAAACGTCAAATGTCGTTAGTGCTGACAACGAATGAAAATACATTAAACATCAAAATTATTATCCACCAGCAGATAGGTGTTCTCATGCTAGAGCTTGATAATACATAATGAAATCTTTAGTGCCGGATCAGGACTTGAACTCATTTACGCGCAACATGTGGAGATGTTGAGGAATCTGCAGTTTTGAACAAACAACAAATTGCAGCCGAGCTGTATTGTCACGAAGGGATCAAATTCCGCGTTAAGGGGGGTCTGAGTTGCATTCCCAGTTTCAGAACCAATTTTATAGACATACAGAAGCTCAAATAAAACATGGAATAAGTGTCGTGTGACCCTACATAACGTTCGTTACGTCACTAGACATAAAAAGCTAGTATAAGAAAGGTTCCTGGTGATAGAGTTTCTACAAGTCGCCACTCCAGACTTTATTGTGGTTCAAACTAATGTCTACTTGGTAGAGATGGAATATCATTTTTAATGTGAATTTCAGACCACAGTGCCATTATATCTTCCTCACTTGGTGTAGCCAGAAGAGAAAGGAATCTGTCTCTTCCTATATAAAATCATTGACAGGAGTTGGAATCGAACCCAAACCATAGGTGTACGAACCTATCATCAGTCCAACAGACCACCAAATCCTCTTCTCTCTGACTCATTTTTCTATCGTAACGCCCTTGCGCCGCATTGGATGAGAATTCTTACACACAGGCTTCCTGTAGTAATTTGCAGCATGTTCAGTAAATTAATTTACTTGGTTGACCGAATCACCATGAACTAGCTGCCTCGGCTACCCAGTGCATGCAGTCGACTCTATTTTGTGATCACCGAAATAAAATCACGTAACTGCCACCTTCACAGAACAGCCAACAGTGTAGGGTGCAGAAATTTAAATAGGAAGTGTTCCTTTCCACTTGAGCTACTCTATTGCGCTTTCTGTTTGTTGAAAACGTCGTGCAGTGCAAAAGACAAGTTGTAGCTCTTTGTCTCTCAGAAGTCTAGTCCCGGCCATATGCATTATCTCAGAGCATTCCCTCGCGGGCAGCCGTGGGGTGCGGACGTACGGAGCGGCTCGTCGTGTTTACTTCGTCGCTGCTGGCGGCGGTCGCTGTGCATGGTGAGTGCGCGCTTAAAGCGTTAACACTAACCTCAGCAATGAATACTCGAACGCAATCATGAATCAACCAGAACGGAAAGACACTCTTAAATTGACATTCGACCCGAAATTTGCTAGACCCAAATCCTTCGAGGAAGAATTATTTGATCGAGGTGTTAGGTAATTAACGCTTGACGTTAGTAGTACCGTCTACTTGAAATTGGTGACGCCTTAAAGATTCGAGCAAATTGTTGAGTCTTGTGGTGGGTATCTTAAATTCAAACATTCAGACGGAAACGTTGGCGACGTACAAATAACGCAGGCAGGCCTGGGGTTGCGAACCATTAGAATATTTGAATTGCCTTTTGAAGTAACTGCCGAGCAGATTAACGCCAAACTACGGGAATATGGTTCGGTGGTAAGCAACGTTGCTGAGAAATGGTCAGGTCAACATATATTCCCAGTATTAAACGGTGTGCGGCAAGTGAAAATCGAGTTGCTGAAGCATATTCCATCTTACATCATTATAAGTGGATACAGGGCCATAGTAATTTATGAAGGGCAACCACGGACATGCTCGGGATGTGGCTCTACAGCACACGTCCGTGCACAGTGTATTCAAAGGTGCGTAGCGTAGATCCCGACTGGCGAGCGTGAGCAGCATGGCCCAAGTTCTACGTTGCCGATCACTTACGTGGCCGCCGCCCGTGTAAACACCGCTCCAGAGCTCAGCGTTGATTTCACCCTAGATGCGTACACTGACCACAAAGAGGCGAACATACCAATGGAGACGAGTAATGTACCGGAAACCCGCGAACCTTCCTTACAGCATGTTAAGGAGGGAAATAAGGAGACGCAGGGTGGCAGCGAGGTCAATGTTGTCTCCGGACAGCCGCAAGCGGCGGAAGTTTTTCCCATGGACGAAGACAGTGCCACTCAAGAGAACAGTGCTCAAAACTCCAAGTGCCCTTCCCCGAAAAAGCAGAAGTAACGATGAATCGCGCCACAGGATGCTGACACAAAAGCGCAACTGCTGCGCGAAAAGGCCAATCAGGTGCGTCAGAAGCTGACCGAGGTGACGTCTCAGGTTTCCACTGCAACTCCCCAGACGTCCAAAAAGTCCCGTACTGACGACTCAGAGGCTCACTCCGACAACAGACCCTCCCCATCACAGACGATGATGATGTCAGTAGATACAGAAGGTACAGGTGGCCACCTGCCAGATAGCAGTGCAGATCCGCGTGAAGCTCACCATCCACGTAACTGGGCGGACGACGTCGAAGAATGCTCTCACTACAACGATATGGCCGAAGTACAGGGACAACACCGAGAAACAGTGTCAGCAGTCCGGGGAACGGAATCGCAAGGACAACGGAAGACTGAAACTGCTGTTAAGGCGGTGGATGCCGACACCGACTTCCTTTAATTGATGCCCCTCCGTCATCACTAAGGGAGCGGCTCAACGCCACGCATACCTCTGCCATCATGCCAACTTTACAGGCATACCGTGTTGCCACGGTCAACATCAACAAGATCAGCAGCGCGTCAAACCTGAAGAATCTTACGGACTTCTTATATGCAGCTGATATCGACATTGCGCTGTTGCAAGAGGTCGCCGATATTGATCTGGAACGTATCACAGGTTGCAATGCGTTATTCAATCCGGGACTTGGCAGTGAACTCGGAACCGCACTTTTGACCAAAGAAGGCATTACCGTAGCCACTGTCGACAGACTGCCAAACAGCAGAGGTATCGCGTGGACGATCCACAACACCAGATTCATAAATGTTTACGCCCCTTCTGGAACGGGAAAGAAGTGTCAGAGATCGGAGTTTTTTAAGGAGGAGATCGTGCTACTTTTTACAACCCGCACAGGCCAAGTAATATTTGCAGGTGATTTCAACTGCGTACTAAAACCAAAAGACCAAACGCCGAATTTTAACACTTCCACAGAACTTCTGGACATTGTTAGAGACTTAAACCTACTGGACACGTGGGAACTTAAACACGGCGACACGCCCGGTTTTACTCACGTCACCAGTCATTCTGCCAGCCGCATTGACAGAATTTATGCAACTGCCAATTTACGGCACAATATTTTGCATGTGGAGAGATGTCCACTTATATTCTCTGACCACGTAGCATATATATGTATCATGAATATGGTAAAACAGGGTACGTATAGAGCAAGAGGCCCGTGGAAACTGAATGTTACCCATTAATCAGATCCAGGGGGCCAAGCCGTCTTCCAACACACATGAGCAGATTGTGAAACGAAATTTCCACTGTACAATTCGGCTTGCTGGTGGTGGATAAAATGTGCAAAGCCAGCTGTAATAAAAGCGATGAAATGTTACTCTCGCGAGAAATGCGCCTGGCAGAGGACCACAATAGAATTCTATTTTTAGTGCCTACACGACCTTTATAAAGACGATAATACAGTAGTGGACAATCACCTGCAGATTAAAAGGATCAAGGCGACACTCCTAACAATGACAAGAAAACAATCTGAAGGCTGTTAAGAGAGAACACGTCTGCAAAATGCAGTGCGGGAGGAGACAACATCCATGTACCACGTTAAACAAGAGCAAAAAAGAAGAAACAGGAAAATACTGACGGAGCTAAAAACTGCAGACGATCGCCTTCTCAATACACAAACTGCTATTCAAGAAGAAATTTATAAACATTTTACAGCGTTACTAGCTGAAAAACCAATAGATGTGGCAGCGCAGGCAATCCTTACGGAAAGGGCGTGGGGGAGACTTGGTCCGGAACAAGCGGAAGAACTCGCCTCAGACATAATCGAGGATGAAGTAACAGACGCCATTCTCCGAAGCCCAATAAATAAATCGCCGGGTCCTGACGGATTACCCGCCGAGGTTTATCGCACGTTTAGGCAACAAAAAAAAAATGGCTCTGAGCACTATGGGACTTAACGTCTGTGGTCATTAGTCCCCTAGAACATAGAACTACTTAAACCTAACTAACCTAAGGACATCACACACATCCTTGCCCGAGGCAGGATTGGAACCTGCGACCGTAGCGGTCACGCGGTTACAGACTGAAGCGCCTAGAACCGCACGGCCACACTGACCGGCTTTAGGCAACAGTTAACTAGTAAGTTGACTCTGGTCTGTAATGACATTATGAGCTTTCGAAATGACATCCTGAACGATTTTTGTAAAGGGATAGTGGTGCTAGTTCCAAAAACTCCAGGAGGCAAAACTGTTGAGAATCTCCGGCCTTTAACATTACTTAACACTGACTATAAAATTTTCGCACGTGTTATTATGCAACGATTAAATTCGGTCATTACCAGCGTTACCGGCGACTACCAAACGTGTGTCGGCACAAACAGAAATATTTTCCACACTTTAACTGCATATAGAGATCTGATAGCGATTGCCGAAGCCTGTGACATCCCAAGTGCTCTCGTGTCCCTCGACTTCGAAAAGGCCTTTGACAGGGTGAACCACTCCTATCTCGTACCAACCATGGACGCCATGCATTTTCCTCAGAAAATCACTAATACTGTTATAAACCTCCTGATGAATGGTACGTCGCAAATCAATGTAAATGGACGCTTAAGCAGGCCGATCAGTATCGCAAGTTCGGTACGACAGGGCTGCCCAATGTCGATGGCATTGTTTGCCATAGCACTGGAACCATTCTTGTACTTCCTGACGCAAGACCTTCCAGGACTGCTCATTCATGGTCAGAAGATTATTTGCCAGGCATACGCAGATGATGTCAGTTTTGTAGTTACGAAAGACGGGGACTTAGAGAAAGTTTTCCACATTGTAACAACGTATGAAGCTGCATCGGGGGGCAAAACTCAACCGTCATAAGTCAGGCCTAATGCACATTGGACGCGGATTAGAACTCGGTGCTGCTGAAAGAATAAGAAGCTTCGAAACGACCACCTGCCTCGGGATTGAATACACACGCAATATCTGCCGCACGGCTGCCTTGAACTATAGAAAACTGCTGGCAAAAATGCGCCCTAGCATACTGCAACATAGCCTGCGAACTTGTAAGAGGTATGCGCTGCCTGCGATATGGAAGGAATAAGAGAATCGCTGACCAGAGAGCAGTGTTGACTGGGTACGGTCTGTGTAGCTGTAGCAGTAATCGATGATCATTCCGATTGTTGCAAAAGAAAAATCAGTTGCTTCCTTTTACAAATCACAAATGTATAGGCCAGCATTGCACGGAGCTGTGCCGGAAAAATGTTAAGTAAGAGCAGATATATTCGCCGTTTTTATTGAGGTAAGAATTTTGGCTTTTTTATTCAGAATGATCTTATAGGGCCATGACGCAGCACTGCTGTCGTCCTAAAATTTACCGGGTTATTTTTTTATTTCGGGGTTTAGAATTTTTTTGTTTTGAGCTTACATTAAATGAGAAAAGAATTTTGTGGGTACATTAAATTGGAAACAAATTTTGTGTGGAGGTTAAATGTGAATAAATTTCTGTAGAGAGGTTACACTAAATTAGAATCACGTTCTTTATTCATATTATTTTATTTAATAATTTCGTGTGGGGAGGTTACACTTGACGACAACCGGTCAGGATCGTATTTCTTTGTGAATCTCTGAGAAGTAGTCATATATCTGCTCTTATTTACTGAAATGTAGTTTGCATCTGGCGCAACGCATTTACTAATTTGTCACTCTTTCTTTTACAGATCATCGGCAATTTATTGCTCTTTGTTGTAATTATTTGTTCCATTTTTGCTTTGACTTTGTTTCATTTTGTGCTTAATTTTGATTTGTGAAAAATGCCGCGAAAAACTGTTAACAGTACATTGCGATGTGCAATGAGTGAAATTGCCGACTCGAATAATTTGACCGATAATACTTGCGACACTCAGTGTAATAATGATAATCCTCCATTTACAGACAATCAGTGCGTACCGATCACTAATAATGATTTTGATCCTAATGATGAGCAAACAAATGCAATTATGTCCAGAGTAAATGTAACAATTGATGACGCGGCACGTTCCGATACAATGAACGCTGCCCAGTTTGACACACCCGGTTTGCAAAATTTGAATTGTGAACAGATAAATTTTTCTCACGAAGAGGAACAATGTAACCAAAATACATCAGATTTATTTGATTCCGAGGTAGTGACTAACAATGCACATCCCATTGGCGAACCTTTTCAAGAATCAGAAAATTAGCAAATGATTACACAAAACGTGACGAAGGCACATACACCATCACACAGCATAGAAAATAGAGTCGCTACTTCTGGCATGGATCAAGTTATGGCAGTATTGCTACAACTTGATGAAAAACTCAGACAGTCGAGTGAAAAACAAGATAACAATCACAAACAACTTAGTGAAAATCTCAAACAACAAATTAATGAAATTAATGAAAAACTAGACAACAATTCCAAACAGCTTAGTGAACAGATTACAGCCGTTGCCGTGCAATGTCATGATAATAAGGAACGATTACGTGAGGAAATTAAGGCTTGTGCTAGGAACAGTAGTGAAGAAATTAGATCTGTGGCACAAGAATTAAGTAATACACATGCAGCTACAACTAAATTACTTAGAGACGAAATTAGTGCAGTCGCTAAACAATGCTCTGAAAACGCAACACAGTTACGCGACGAGTTTAAATTAATGTCAGCAGAACTTTCACGCACACTGGATGCAAAAGTAGACGCGAAATTTGACCAACAGAACAGCCTAATTGACGAACGTTTTAATCACCACCTAGAATACAGTGAAACGCGTTACCGTAAATTTATACAGGAACAGAATAAAGTAAAGCGACAAGTCATGGAAACAATTACTGCACAGAGACAGGAAGATTAGCGTAAATTGTTTACGAAAGCAAAAACATACGTAGACAACAATATTGCTACAGTATCAGACGAAATTAATACTATCAAACAGTTGAACACCGAATTGGATGATGAAATCTCCGATCTTAAAGCAAAAACAGACACACACACAGTAGACTTTCAGACAGTGACCGACAGACTTGTACAGTTAGAACTAATTCAGGATCCCGATGCCATCAAAGCAGATGTTATAAAGTTGAACAAAACCACACGTAAAATACAAGAACAAATTAATGCTTGTGATACTAAAAACGATGATCAGGTAAAAGCACTGACTGAAAAATATGATGAATTGGCCAGTCGTATTGACGTTATCGAAAGTAATAATGACACCAAATCGGACGATACTTCACCAGTTTCGTTTAATCAAACACCCGAATTCCAAAATTTGCAGCAGACGATCAGTGAGATAGATTCGTCCAATAACACATTACGTAGAAAATTGTCAACTTTACAGCAAGAAGTGAGAGAGATGAAAAATGTTTCAGTCACTAACACGTCACAGAATACGCCACTTTGCGAACATTTGTCAGACTCACACAGCCAGTATAATTTAGGTAATTTACAGAGAATACGTGAGTTAGATTCCGAACAGTCACAGACAAATAGATTCTCATACAATCCTGAACCTGTTCAGACATACAGAGACGATACTTTTGATTACAAGCATTTTATATCCGTGAGAAAATTTAAAGTATTTAAAAATGACAGAACACAGATCCACCCCTTGGATTGGATACAACAATTTAGCTTTGCTTTTCCACTGACTTGGCCCGTAACACACAAACTTGAATTTATTTGCAGTTTTTTGGAAGACGAACCGGCAACTCGTATGAGACCGATCACTAGACAATGCTATTCGGTAAAAGAATTTCAGAATGCTTTTCTGTCAGCGTATTGGTCGAAGACGACACAGTGCGGAATCAAGGATCAATTAATTAGTTTACCGAATTATGAGAACTCAAATTTTTCCACTGTCACGCTATTTTTTGAACACATGGTCCAACAAAACCAGTACTTAAGTGAACCATACAGTGAATCTGCACTTATTCAATTATGTATTTCTAAATTACCACGATCATTAAGAGTATCACTTTTAACGGGTCAGCAGAAAGAAAATATTTCGGCGTTCAGAGATCTGTTACAGCGTTTGGAAGTTCAGCAATCAGATTATTCCTTCATAAACAAAAAATTTTCGTATAATAACCAAGGTCAACAAGCATACAACAATTACGATCAGCCACGCTATTTCAATAGCAAAGGTAATAGACGCTTCAGGAACGACAACCACCAGAACTTTAATAACAGACAAAACTTTAATTATCATTATCCTCAAAATTATCAGCAACAGGAACCACATTTTGGTAACAATAGAGGTTTTTCCCAACAACAGCAACAAAACCAACCGGTTAGCATACCTAACCAACAATGTAATGTGCAAGGTCAACCAAGCTTTAATGTTTCGCGGCCTACACATATAGCGTCGGCTCCACCAAATAGTAACGCACAGCAACAAAGAAATAACTACTTACAGAAAACACACGATTTCAACTCATATCGCAATGCACCGTATAGAAATGACTATCATGACAGACGTAAAAGTAATGAGCACAATTTTCAGCGTACGTTTAATAACAGTCGGTCTTATCAGCAGCGAAATCATCCGCAACAACATATTATCAGATAGAATTTGACTAGATAAAGTACAGGTTGCATCTTCCAGCGACGCAAGCAATACTTTTGACACGCAGAAACTTGTTCACGAAAATGTTACTACTTTTGACGACATCCGAGACACTCTTTTGCAGGAAAGACCAGTTATTCAAAAAACCATTTCACGCCCTGTCATTGAAGTAAAGATTGGATCATCCAAATTTTCAGCAGTAATCGATTCTGGATCACCTATGTCAGTCATAAATGAAGAAACTTTCAACGAATGTAACAGAGAGAATACCTATCCTACGTTACCATCAGGCAAAACTAAAGTAAAAGGAGCAGTATCTGGTAAACGAGCAGATGTAAAATTACAGACACATTTATCATTTTGTATTGCAGGTCATACATTTCACTCAAATTTTTGGATTGTTATTATAGGTACGAATTTTCTGATAGAACACGACGCAATTATTGACTTTCAAAACTCCTATTTAATGTTAAAGGATGAAAATGTACAACTGGCTTTAGAATTTCAGTACTCTTTATCTGCAGAAGAACAAATAATTAATCGTACAGAGGTCATTTCCGCATCACGTAACACAGACTGTCATTCCACATTGTTCACAGATACGTACATACACAGCTATAATACTCCAGACGAAGCCGACTATGGCGTTATACAGATGATTTCTGATAAAGTTAAACAGAGCAGTGCAAATACAGACGACGAACGCACGCAACTACGCAAAATTCTTTTTCAGCAAACTCCAGTTTTTGACAACGTCCCTGGTACTATGTCCGGTTTTATGTATGAATTTCAAGTTAAACAGCACGGCACATTTAAAGCCAAACATTATCCCATTCCGTATATTCACAGAGAACAAGTTCAGAAAGAATTGCAAGCTATGCTTGACCAAGCAATTATTGAACCGGCAGTTAGTCCGTACATAAACCCACTCCATATTGTTAAGAAAAAGGATGGTTCACTTCGCCTCGTACTTGATTCGCGTCACATCAATGACATTATTATTAATGAAACAGATCGCCCTCAAACACAAGAAGAACTTCTACAGAAATTTCATGGTACTGCTATTTATTCCACATTAGATTTGAAATCGGGATTTTGGCAAATTCAACTCCATCCGGACTGCAGAAAGTACACGGCTTTTCTCTGTTTTTGTGACTGTTATCAATTTTGTAAATTACCGTTCGGTTTAACTATTTCTTCAGCAGCATTTATTCGCGGTTTGAATACTATACTCCCGACAGAACTTAAAGACAGAATCACAACGTATGTAGACGACATTCTTATTGCAGAAGCTAACTGGTCTGAACACAATCTGATTCTTGAACAACTGTTACTAACTTTTCGTGCACAGGGACTCACAGTTAATCTTAGTAAATCGCACTTTGGCAAAACTTCTATGAAATTTCTTGGACATGTAATTTCAGCAGAAGGTATTGCGCCTGACCGGGAAAAACTTCAAGCTTTACGTGGCATTACTGTTCCTACGACGAAGAAACAACTACGCAGCTTTTTGGGTTTAATCAACTTTTTTCGTAAATTTATTCATTACTCTGCTTTAGACACCCCTAGATTATGTCAACTGACAGGTAAAAACACTATTTGGTCCTGGGATAGCCAAGCACATTCTGAATTTGTCAACCTGAAACAAGCTTTGTTGAATGCACCACTTTTATCACATCCAGATCTTACTAGAAATTTTTCCATTGCCACCGACAGTTCTAACACCGCTTTAGGCGTACACATTTTTCAGGAAATTGAAGAAGACGGTACTACAGTAGTTAAAAACATCGCCGTTGCAAGTCGCCTTCTGTCACCTGCTGAACGCAATTATTCTGTCACAGAACTTGAAACATTATGTATTGTATGGGGATTTACGAGATTTCGGCATTTTCTCTATGGAAGACATACGACCGTTTACACAGATCATAGAGCTATCCAGTTTTTACTATCCGCAAGATTTACACACGACAGATTAAGCAGATGGAAACTTTATTTACAGGAATTTAATTTTACAATTGTTCACATTCCCGGTACGCAAAATATTGTAGCAGACGCACTATCCCGTTGTCTCAGCAACAATCAGCAAGACATCGCAACCAACTTCTGCCAAGCAAATTTCAGCGTCATGTATATTCAACAAGTTGCATTTGAAAATTTCGTTTCGTCGTCATTACGAGACATAGCGCAAGAGCAGAGTAAAGACAACGTGTGGAAAGAAATTAAACACCTTTGGGAAGATAGGAATAATGTTACCATTAGAAACCATTACACTGTACGCAATAATATTCTGTTTCGCCGCTCTCACCCTGACTGCAACAATTGGTTATTATGCATTCCTGACGAGCTTGTTAACAAATTAATTTGGTATACTCATTTAAGTTACGCACATTACGGAGCCAGAAAATGTTTTCTTATACTGTGACAGAACTGTTATTTTGCCAATATGGAGAAACGTATTCTACGAGTTTTAGCGTTATGTAAAATCTGCCAGAAAGCTAAGTCAGATACGACTTCACATATTCCTCCATTACATCCCATTGTACCTGTTAAATTGAGACACATGGCCGCTGTAGACATTTTTGGTCCGATTCCCAGAACTAATAGAGGTTTTTGCTACATCTTTGTCGCTGTTGAACTCACTTCGAAATTTGTTACCTTCACTCCGTTACGCAAAGCTACTGCTAAAACTGTTTCGAAAGCATTTGTAAAACATTTTCTATTTCATGTAGGGCATGTATTGAAAGTAATTTCCGACCACGGTTCACAGTTTCGATCTGCTATATGGACACGTATGTTACGAGCTAGAAACATTTCTCCGATCTATACATCCAGGTACAGTGCTTCTTCGAATCCTTGTGAACGACTAATTAAAGAAATTGGTAAACTATGTAGAATATACTGCCATAAAAGACATATTGATTGGGACACACATATACTCTCATTCCAGGATGTAATTAATTCCATACCAAATGAATCTACTATGCTATCTCCGACTGTTATATTAAAAAATGTTGAACCACCTAACAAAATTAAAGAATTAGTAACCTTTCCTACATCTCGTCGACTACGACACCATGAAATAATTGACATTGCGCTGAACAACATCAAACGTGCCGCAGAGCGCCGGAGAAGACAGCAAAAACAGGTTTGTACACGCCGTGACTTTCACATTGGACAGAAGATATTAGTACGTACACACTATTTATCCAACAGAGGAAAGAATAGGTGTAGTAAATTTGAGCTTGTATACGCAGGTCCACATCGAATTCGCAGCATTCCTCACTCCAATGTAGTAGACGTCGAAACTTTGATAACCGGAAAAAGTAAAGGCAATCACCACGTCTCCAATATTAAACCCTTTATTAAATGAATATACTTTATGATTTATCACACTGTAATGCTATTTTCTGATTTTTATATGACCAATGATGCAATTATATTTATGTGACTACATACTGATGATTATTATATTTTTTCTTGGCAAGTGCTCAGCAAGGTAAGGTTAGCAGGTCGCTTTTCTTGTCGTCACACATCAGACCGTGCACATTTTTCCAGATAAACTTACACATTTCATGACCAATGATGCAATTATATCTATGTGATTACTTACTGATGATTATCAAAATTTTTCTTGGCAAGTGCCCGGCAAGGTAAGGTTAGCAAGTCACTTTTCTTGTCGTTATATATCAGATCGTGCACATTTTCCATTTTTTGTGTATGTATGATTGTTTTCCTGTTTTGTTTGTATGCGCTATGAAATGTTTAAGATGTAACAAACACCAGTTAACTTTGACATTTTGCCTTACTGTATCCCAACATCGTGACTATTTAACTTTTTTTTTTTTGCTACTACATTATGAAATTCTGTGTACATTTTTGCACCTGATCACTGTCTATGTATTTGACATAATACGTTTTCTGCCATGCTAAGCTGTATGCTCAATTATATCACTACAAATCAGCTTTTATTTAATTGGTATATGATTTAAATGCAAGATATTAATCCTTGTTCATCATTATCAGGAATCAAAGACGTGTAAAAGAAGTAAATTAAAGAAACCACAGTGGATTACTATGGAATGGGAATTTCACCTTTGGAATGAACGAAAGATGCAATACCTCGTCACGAAGAGTAAATGGATCAGAATTAACAAATACTAACAAGAATATGCTATACACATCGTATGATAGCAGTCTTAACTAATTATTTTTCTTTCAGAATACGAGGCGATTGATGCAGGCTGTCAGACAGACCTACACATCTTAGTTTTAGTGATGAAATATGCTAGAAATAAGAAACTCCATACTATGAATAGTTGTATGAAGTAAATGGTAATATGAATAATGAAGTGTCTTTTTTGCAGATGATAATGAATGGTGATGAATGGTTATATGAGGAATATGCTAATATGAATAATGAAGTTTTTTTTTTGCAGGTGATGATAGGGATAAATTTTATATGGCCACTTAACGCACCACTTTTTCTTTGCAGATGAGAATAATGATGAAGTTTATATATTTACTGTTAGTTAAGAAATGCTATGTAGTTATTTAAGTATTTGTTGCAGTTCGTTTTGACAGTATGTCTTATGTTGCATGGTATAATGACTGAATGTTTTGGAAAGGACAGCTAGAGTACATACATATTAAGTACACATTTCATTACCTGTTAATTCGAAGTTCACTACTTTTCAGCATAATATGCATTTCTTCTTTCAGATTAATAATCTATTTTGTATTTTTTCTAGGAGAAGCTATTCATGAAATTAATGTGTTATAACCAGTTAATTATTAAACCCTACCCATTTGTGTGTGTCATTAATGAATGTGATCACATATACTATACTTGTTTCATAACCTTGCTACAGCTGACTCATGACGAATGACGTTACCTATCCTCATTTGCAGCAATAAGTCAAAAGCAAATATTGTTATGCCCCAGCAATTAATTATCGATCCCAACGCAATGCATTGCTAGCACAAAACAAAATGTATTACCAGTCCCAAATAATGCTATCAGTTTAAGAGAGTTCTGAGTAATACTGGATGATGTTTTTTAGTCACAGACCTTGAGTAATAGTTACAGTGTGTTACATTTTAAATATGTCCTATGTCACTTGAATGATGAGTTCTGAGTAATAGTGAATGATATTTTGTAATAATGGATACATGCTATGCCAATCATTTCTGTAAATAATATTTTTGTTATACTCTATAAATGCTATGCTAATCATTAACTCTCATTTTCAATGATGACTTCTGATGGTTTGTACCTGACCAAAGAGAGCCAATAATTATTTTAAATATGTTGTATGTCACTTGAATGATGAAAAATGTTTTGTAATATTCAATACTTGCTATATGTTTACTAACTGGCCAATGAATGCCACTGTTTCTTATATTTTAAATTTGTATTATGTCATTTACATGCTATATATATATATATATATATATATATATATATATATATATATGAATACCAGTAGCTTGATGCTACACTCATTAGCTCCTGTTTTGAATGATGACTTCTGATGGTTTGTAACTGGTCAATGAGTGCCTATGTTCACTGTAATCAGATGACTTATGGAGATTATTCTGTAATACTTCATACATGGTACACAAATGTTCAGTAACTAGGCGAAGAGTGCCACCAATTACTCAAATCAGTTGATAAACTAGTGTAATTCTCAATGATGACTGGCATAAGACTTAATGTCCTTTACCTTCTGACCTAATTACCAGGAATTACTGCAATATCCGTTTGTCCTGTCCATCCTCATGATCAAGGAGCACCATATTTGGTTTTTGTACTAATTCTACGTTGGTGAAAGAGTATGGATTTTACAAGAGTGTGGTGTTGACACATTATGCTGTCCACCACCATGAGCGATGGAGATGTTATTATGGTCCCACTGTTTGGTGTACCTAATGTACTACCAAATTGATAACATTGAATATTAATACGACATTTCAGTGTCTTGGCTACACTGATTAATACTTCAGGGAAGTGAACTTCAGATTCTCTCACTTTGTGTTGTGCTTCTGTAGAAAGATATGGACTTTCAGTGCAGCTACGTGCAACCTACTGTGCTACAACCATGATGCAATCCTTCCCTTTCCTATCCTAGTTCTTGTAAAATGGTAATATATATATATATATATATATATATATATATATATATATATACAGTGCGTGTGCACTTTATGTCATTTTTTAATATGATTTGTACTCATTGCGTATACATTTTGTCATTGCTTGATATGTTCTGTACTACAGTGCGTGTGCACTTTATGTAATTTGTTAATATGTTTTGTACTCATTGCGTATACATTTTGCCACTGCTTGATGTGTTCTGTACTCAGTGCATGTGCACTATATTACCTTTCATGTTCTGCACTTATATATATGTATATATTCTGTGACTGTAAACTTAGTTGATATAGAAAAATTTGTTGCTCGTGGCAAGTCCAATTGACTCACCATCTCTGCCAAATTTTTGCCCCCCCCCTCCCCCCCCCCCCAGTGGAGGGTTATGTAAGAGGTATGCACTGCCTGCGATATGCAAGGTATAAGAGAATCGCTGACCAGAGAGCAGTGTTGACTGAGTACGATCTGTGTAGGTGTAGCAGTAAGTTGTTGCTAGTCGCTAGTCTGCGCTTGTCTGCAGTCTGCTCTGGTCGGGAGTCTGGAGGCTGAGTATTATTGTATAAGGTAAAAAAGCAGCCTCGCGCATATCTAGTAATGTATGTGAACTGTCATCCAAATGTTTTAAAAATGCCCTAATAATAATTTTTGTAATATAAAGTAATTTTTTTTAAAAGCATTCATTTCAATTTAAAGAATTTACTAATTTATCCAATCCATGATCATTCTGATCGTTGCAAAAGAAAAATCAGTTGCTTCCTTTCACAAATCACATATGTATAGGCCAGCATTGCACGGAGCTGTGCCGGAAAAATGTTAAGTAAGAGCAGATATATTTGCCGTTTTTATTGAGGTAAGAATTTTTGCTTTTTTGTTCAGAATGATCTTACAGGGCCATGACGCAGCACTGCTGTCGTCCTAAAATTTACCAGGTTATTGAATTTAGTTTCTTATTTCGGGGTTTAGGAATTTTTCTGTTTCGAGCTTACATTAAATGAGAAAAGAATTTTGTGGATACATTAAATTGGAAACAAATTTTGTGTGGAGGTTAAATGTGAATGAATTTCTGTAGAGAGGTTACACTAAATTAGAATCAAATTCATGATTCATATATAAATTTATTTAATTATTCCGTGTGGGGAGGTTACAAACTCTAAATGCCATTCAAAGATTGGCTTTAGTTAATACCTACATAATTTCCAAAGAAAATTACGTTGCCCAATACTGCCATTACCAAAGACTATGGCACGACAAATGTTAGCAGTGCTTGGCCACTTTGTTACCAGGGGTCAGATATTTAAAGTAAAGTATGAAACCCTCACCCTTCCAGTTTGGATGGGAGGCCTCAATTTGACAAATGTCTACCTCAAAGCAAAAGCCTTGTATGTTAGTCAAACATACAAACAGTGGCACAGATCACCTACCACACTGACGGCTCACATTTTGGATGAAATAGTGCCTCCCAATCTGGACCCACCTGTAGATGTAAAACACATTCTGAACTCGCTCTGTCACTTAAGGTATTTCATCCTAGAACTTAGCCTCATACAAAGAAGAATTCCAGAGGCAGACCGACACAAAGTCAAGGCAATTTACGCCACATTGACGGAAAGTAAACCACGCAATATAGTGGAGGAGAAATGTAAAGGTTATAACTGGAAACAAGTCTGGGAGAACATTCACGACCCGCGTCTTTCATCTACGGTGCGCTCAACTTGGTACATGGCAGTCAATAGGAAATTCCCGACCAATTCGAAGTTACACAAGATTCACCTGGCTGAAACACCGAATTGTATCAATTGTAACTTAGTCGACACAGACGAGCATAGATTTACTTGCGACGCTGTACGGGACATATGGTCCCTCTGCACACAGAAACTCGCAAGCATAATGCGAACATCACCAAGAACGATAACACCGACACGCCTACTCAACCCTGACGAAGTTCCCTATCCCAATACAAAACGACGAGCAGTCAATTGGCTAAAGAGCCAGACTGTATACTACATCCTATCCGGGAAAGAGAAGAGTAAAGAAGAATATGGGATACATTTAACGATGGAACACCAGACACTGATACGAACGACGAAATATAGAGAAAACTATGGTTGTTTTTTATTAAGAACGTTGACATAGAGTCACTATATTGCAAGAATCTTTACTTTATCACTTCTTTTAATCTCTTTGTTAGTTTTTTTCATATCATTTGCCATACTAATGGGGAGACATTTTTATTCTTTAATTTACTTTATGTTAGAAAACCAAGAAGGTTCCCTGGTAGGATGTCATGGAGACTTTGGTGGCCGGGGCTTCGGAGTTAAGAGAAGCTGAAACAGAAATAACACTTGAGAGATGAAAAAACGAATGTTCGACAACGGAATACATTAGCAACAGCTATTCACCGAGAAGACAAATTCTGAAGACACCAGTCTGCTGAAAATTCACGCATACACCTCCGGAGAGTCAGGGGTACCAATCAAGAAGTACTATCATTTCCGTCCAATGAGGAGATATTTAGTTCATTATAATTACAGTTACTGAAGCTGGCCGATGAAGGCAATTATGGCGAGTTGAAGTGACGGGCTATAACGGGAGGATGGAGGCCAGAAAAAAAAAAAGAAAAAGGAAGGTGGTCTGTTGGGCTGATGAGAGGTTCATATATCTATGGTCTGGGTTCGATTCCAACTTTGGTCAGTGATTTTAGATAGGGAGAGACAGATTCCATTGCCTTCTGGCTACACCAAGTGAAGAAGATATAATGGCACTGTGGTCTGAAATTCACATTAAAAATGATATTCCCACTCTACCAAGCAGACGTTAGGTTGAGCCACAATAAAGTCTGGAGTGGGGACATGTAGAAACTCTATCACCAGTAACCTTCTAGTGACGAAACAAACGCTACGTAGGCTCACAGGACACTTATTCCATCTTTTATCTGAGCTTCTGTATGTCGATAAAATTGGTTCTCAACTGGGAATGCAACTCAGACCGTCCTTAACGCGGATTTGATCCCTTCGTGACAATACAGATCGGCTACAATTTGTTGTTTGTTCAAAACTGCAGATTCCTCAACATCTCCACATATTGGGCGTGAATGGGTTCGAATCCTGGCCAGGCACTAAATATTTCATTATGTATTATCAAGATCTATCATGAGAACACCTATCTGCTGGTGGATAATAATTTCGATTTTTAATGTATTTTCATTCGTTGTCAACACTAACGATATTTGACGTTTTTGACTCACAGTGAGACAGAACTATTTGCGAGATCACTGTAAGTTCAAGATGTTATTCCGAGCTGCTGGTGGAGAAAAATTCGGTAGCTGACGTCTCTTTGTGTGTAGTCAACAACGATATGTGTGGAGCTCTATTCCCAGTCAGCACTGAATTCTTCGTCATATTATTTCTAGTTCAAACATGCTTACATGTCGCTGCTGTTGCAACAATCCCATATTTAACGTTCGTTTTCTCTAGAATATAACGGCGATAGGTGCTGGATTGCAGTCCCGGGAAGGAAAAAATTAATGTTTCGTCTCGTCATTTCAGTTAAAACATCTAGCTACTGCTGAGAAAATGCGATATGTCACAGTTGATTGTGCTTCGATATCTATCTTATTAGGTTCTGGGTTCGAATCCCTGTCCAACACAAAGCTTTACCTCACGGCATTTCAAGTAACTTACTTGTGAAGAAGCAATATTTAACATCTCTCGTAGTTCGTTAACAGGGACAATAGGTGCTGGGTAGGATTCGCGTCCGTTAAAAATGTTTTCGTTATGTAATTTAAAGTTGATATTTGCTAACTGATACTGTCTAAAATCGAGATATATCACTCTCTGTATGCGTAATCAGGAATGACTGTTAGTTTCCGTCAGTCACGAAATCTTTGCTTAGTCTGCATGACCTGGGTTTGAATCCATATGCAGAACGAGACGGTTCGTCGTGTCATTTGAAGTTCATACATATTCTGAACTAGCTGCTCGTGAATAACTGAAATTTGTGTTAAATAATAAGTACGGTATGTTACTTCCAACAGTAGATCATGAATACGACGAACGTACTACGTGCATTACCTATCTGACGTAATAATGAGAGTGGTAAAGTTTCAGGAATGTCTTTTATTGTAATAAATGCGAGCTTACAAGCCTTGAGGACAGTCTTACCTGTGGTAAGGTATTCACTGACATTTGTAGTATCGTAGTATTACTTTACATCTTGAGTTATTGCGATACAGAGTAGTGTTTTCTAGTGGTGACTTGTTGGAACCATTTTCAATAATCAAACGACTGTACCAAGGAGCGATTAGAGGACCTGCTAGACAGCTGCGTTATGTGGGTTGCATGCGAATCAGGCGAAATGCAATTCAGGTCCTTCGGATACTTTTGAGCACTGATGTTGGCATGGCAGCTGTCCTTGATTCGGATCCTGGAATATTTACTTCGTCTTCTTTATGAATCAGTTTCGGAAGGCTCTGTATAGTAACTCTGCTTTAGCAGAACTATCATCGGTATTGTTTCCATTGCTATCGCTCAGAGAAGGCATTGATTCTGTCCTGCCGCTAGCATACATTACACACGAACAGAATGTCTTCGGATTTTCTGCGAGGTTTCGAGACAAAGTTTCGTTGTGGGAACTGTTATAAGCATGTCGCATTGAGGTCCTCGATAAATTTCGAGGTTCTGTAAAAGATAGCCCATCTTGGAGATTTTGCATCCGTTTAAATTTGTTCCCCTTTTTTCGTTGCCAAATTTAAACGAACGCAATATGTACACTATGATGTCACACATACAAACACACACACACACTCACTTATTACTAATGGAATGGTGGCTTAGCTATCAGCTATCAAACTGTGTCATGACCACGAATATAACCCGCACAATTGCCTAATGCCTGTGTGGAGTTCCCGGGGGAAAACTTGATCGATTCCCATTGGTTCCCGCGTTGAGAGGGATGTGAGTGACCTTGAGGTAAGATCGTTAGCTGCGCCTGTTCTCTTCTTGATAACCTACTGCTCGTTATTAAAATATGTATGATTTTCTGTGAACAGAACTGTCACCCAAGTGTTACAACTACACCAGTGCACGGCTTTGTGGCAGCAGGAATGAACCATCGACACACGTGTGACAATAATTGTTTCCTATTGATCTAATCTACCACGAAATTGGGGTACATCCGATTTTAGGCTACAAATAGGAGGCGTTACGGGGTTGGCAAGTCATTGTACTTTGAGACTTCCTGGCACCACATCGACATCACTGATGGAATCAGCTGGGATCAAGAGGTATAATGTAAATAGTTGATATAATTGCTTGTCAGGGACTAGTAAACCTCTCCCATTCAACCATAGTCACCTCACAAGTACGTATTCCATATTTTTTTTCCTTTACTTGTGTTTGTTCCTTTTATATGCAATCTGATGGTTAACTTCTTTTTCTTCTTCTGTATCAGATGTGATGAACGTGTGTGAGCTTGATCTTGCACCTGCAACAACAACTCCGCAATCTGATATCATAATGACACATTCGTCACTCCAGCCCTGTCCGTCGATGATGTATTCACCGTGCCTACGAACCTCCGCCTGATTCGTCATATTTAGTGTGGTAGAGGCTGATGCCACCAACTCATTTGCCAACACAGCCACGCTTTCAGCACCTTCGACCATCTGACAATCCTCATGGACCGTTCTTACTCGGTGCTCTTATGATAATATAGTGTCGGACGTTGAGCTGCAGGATAAGATATTTCAAGTCATCATGGAAAATAATGACGTGGTGAGAGGCTTGTAGACTTACTTGAACACTGCTAATTTTGAAAGTAAATAGAACAATTACAGACATCTCGATATTACTTTCTTTACACGTGATACATTCCAGTATTCTTTCCTTCTTTACAGATCACATGGAGGCCATATGCAGACGTGAGCTTGCACCTCCAATTACTTTGCCACGTTAACTCCTGATGATGAGTATGTCACCACAGCCTCATACACCGCCACGGCCAGGTCCATCACAACCAGTGTGGTACAGGCTGATGACACGAGCTTGTTTGCCAAGACGCCACAGCCTCCACGGCCTGGTCCATCTCACAATCGTCATGGACCTTCTTGGCATCAGGCATTGCCTCGACACCACTCTGGGCCTAACAGCAGCTACACCCCTGCCCGGTCTGTTACGGATCTCCAAGTAAGTCCTGCAGCTGTACTGGACTACACTGTGGTTCATGATGGTATCAGGGAGAGGGTCTCACAAGCTCGTATTGACAACACAAATTCTCGATACCAATCTCCTACACATCTCCGTGATGCCTGTGAATGCGTTTTGGAAAGGGGGCTCCCTGAAATCGTCAATGACCCACAGTATCCTGCCACTCCAGTATTTAGGAGTAACTATCAAAGGGTCCTTAAGTGGAATGATCAAATAAAACAAATAGTACGAAAAGCAGATGTCGCACAGAGTTTCGTGGGAAAAATTTTAAGGAAATGTATCTCATCCGAGAAGGGAGTGGCTCGTAAGGCGTTTATTCGACCGATTCTTGAGCATTGTTCGCCAATACGGGATCTCTTCCAGGTAGGACTGACAGAGAAGATACAATGAAGAGCGGCGCATTTCGTCACGGTATCGATTACTCGACGTGAGAGTATTACTGAGATGCTCAGAAAATTCCACTGGCGGACGCTACAAGAGCAGCGTTGTGCTTCACAGGGAAGTTAAGTAGTGAAATTTCCAGAGAGTACTCTGGAAAGAGCCAGACGTCATATTACGTCCTCCCACATACATCTCACGTAATGACCACGACGAGAGAATTCGAGAAACTAGAGCCAATACAGAGGCTTACCGACAACTGTTCTTGAAACACTCCATTCGCCAGTGGAACGAGGTAGGAGAGATCAGTTGGTGGTACCAGAGGTACCCTGTGCCACATATCATTAGGTGGCTTGCAGAGTATGATGTCGATGCAGAATAAGTGCAAAGCAGTCCTGTACTGTGAGCTGATCCTGCAGCAGAAAGAGGACAGATATGCTGGTGAGGTGAAAAGCATCGCCCAAATCTGTGGGAGAACTGGTTGATATCGTGGGGTAATTCAATCACAGAGTGGTCTGGAACTTTGTGCAAGTGTCATATTTCGCTGTCTTCCCGAAACACAGGAAAGAGGCTCTGGTAAAGGACTAAGGAGTACACTACACCTTGACGAGTACTGACATGCCTATGAACTACTTAGTGGCGGGTCCAGTTTCGTCCCTCTTCCGAAAGATATTGTTGCTATAAAAAAGCATGGGGTAATGCCCAGAATCTAGGTCACAGTGATGAATATTGCGTCAAATGGCCACTTCTGGCTAGTGACAGAAATTTACCTACAAGGGTAGTCTTTCCTGGTACCCAAAAAATTCCAGTGCCTCTGGGCATTGTGATTTCAGAAACATCTCCTTCCCCATAAAATTCCAGGAAGTACCGAAATTCGAGAGGCAGAACCGAGATGGTTGAGTTCATGTTCTCAACTTCGATGTTGATAATAGTAGGCCTAAGGCAGAAGAAGAAGATGACCATGAGCACACTGTGAAGAACAAAGAAGCCATGCATAAATTAGTGGAATCGCTCTAAATTTCACAAATTAGCCGATGAGCGCCCCAAACATCTAGATTTGTTGCTTTTCTCCAAGGATGAGAAGCAAGACTACATATGGAATAGAAACATTTCTACATCTACATCTACATTGATACTCCGCAAGCCACCCAACGGTGTGTGGCGGAGGGCACTTTACGTGCCACTGTCATTACCTCCCTTTCCTGTTCCAGTCGCGTATGGTTCGCGGGAAGAACGACTGTCTGAAAGCCTCCGTGCGCGCTCTAATCTCTCTAATTTTACATTCGTGATCTCCTCGGGAAGTATAAGTAGGGGGAAGCAATATATTCGATACCTCATCCAGAAACGCACCCTCTCGAAACCTGGCGAGCAAGCTACACCGCGATGCAGAGCGCCTCTCTTGCAGAGTCTGCCACTTGAGTTTATTAAACATCTCCGTAACGCTATCACGGTTACCAAATAACCCAGTGACGAAACGCGCCGCTCTTCTTTGGATCTTCTCTATCTCCTCCGTCAACCCGACCTGGTACGGATCCCACACTGATGAGCAATACTCAAGTATAGGTCGAACGAGTGTTTTGTAAGCCACCTCCTTTGTTGATGGACTACATTTTCTAAGCACTCTCCCAATGAATCTCAACCTGGTACCCGCCTTACCAACAATTAATTTTATATGATCATTCCACTTCAAATCGTTCCGTACGCATACTCCCAGATATTTTACAGAAGTAACTGCTACCAGTGTTTGTTCCGCTATCATATAATCATACAATAAAGGATCCTTCTTTCTATGTATTCGCAATAGATTACATTTGTCTATGTTAAGGGTCAGTTGCCACTCCCTGCACCAAGTGCCTATCCGCTGCAGATCTTCCTGTATTTCGCTACAATTTTCTAATGCAGCAACTTCTCTGTATACTACAGCATCATCCGCGAAAAGCCGCATGGAACTTCCGACACTATCTACTAAGTCATTTATATATATTGTGAAAAGCAATGGTCCCATAACACTCCCCTGTGGCACGCCAGAGGTTACTTTAACGTCTGTAGACGTCTCTCCATTGATAACAACATGCTGTGTTCTGTTTGCTAAAAACTCTTCAATCCAGCCACACAGCTGGTCTGATATTCCGTAGGCTCTTACTTTGTTTATCAGGCGACAGTGCGGAACTGTATCGAACGCCTTCCGGAAGTCAAGAAAAATAGCATCTACCTGGGAGCCTGTATCTAATATTTTCTGGGTCTCATGAACAAATAAGGCGAGTTGGGTCTCACACGATCGCTGTTTCCGGAATCCATGTTGATTCCTACATAGTAGATTCTGGGTTTCCAGAAATGACATGATACGCGAGCAAAAAACATGTTCTAAAATTCTACAAGAGATCGACGTAAGAGATATAGGTCTATAGTTTTGCGCATCTGCTCGACGACCCTTCTTGAAGACTGGGACTATCTGTGCTCTTTTCCAATCATTTGGAACCCTCCGTTCCTCTAGAGACTTGCGGTACACGGCTGTTAGAAGGGGGGCAAGTTCTTTCGCGTACTCTGTGTAGAATCGAATTGGTATCCCGTCAGGTCCAGTGGACTTTCCTCTATTGAGTGATTCCAGTTGCTTTTCTATTCCTTGGACACTTATTTCGATGTCAGCCATTTTTTCGTTTGTGCGAGGATTTAGAGAAGGAACTGCAGTGCGGTCTTCCTCTGTGAAACAGCTTTGGAAAAAGGTGTTTAGTATTTCAGCTTTACGCGAGTCATCCTCTGTTTCAATGCCATCATCATCCCGTAGTGTCTGGATATGCTGTTTCGAGCCACTTACTGATTTAACGTAAGACCAGAACTTCCTAGGATTTTCTGTCAAGTCGGTACATAGAATTTTACTTTCGAATTCAATGAACGCTTCACGCATAGCCCTCCTTACGCTAACTTTGACATCGTTTAGCTTCTGTTTGCCTGAGAGGTTTTGGCTGCGTTTAAACTTGGAGTGGAGCTCTCTTTGCTTTCGCAGTAGTTTCCTAACTTTGTTGTTGTACCACGGTGGGTTTTTCCCGTCCCTCACAGTTTTACTCGGCACGTACCTGTCTAAAACGCATTTTACGATTGCCTTGAACTTTTTCCATAAACACTCAACATTGTCAGTGTCGGAACAGAAATTTTCGTTTTGATCTGTTAGGTAGTCTGAAATCTGCCTTCTATTACTCTTGCTAAACAGATAAACCTTCCTCCCTTTTTTTATATTCCTATTAACTTCCATATTCAGGGATGCTGCAACGGCCTTATGATCACTGATTCCCTGCTCTGTACATACAGATTCGAAAAGTTCGGGTCTGTTTGTTATCAGTAGGTCCAATATGTTATCTCCACGAGTCGGTTCTCTGTTTAATTGCTCGAGGTAATTTTCGGATAGTGCACTCAGTATAATGTCACTCGATGCTCTGTCCCTACCACCCGTCCTAAACATCTGAGTGTCCCAGTCTATATCTGGTAAATTGAAATCTCCACCTAAGACTATAACATGCTGAGAAAATTTATGTGAAATGTATTCCAAATTTTCTCTCAGTTGTTCTGCCACTAATGCTGCTGAGTCGGGAGGTCGGTAAAAGGAGCCAATTATTAACCTAGTTCGGTTGTTTAGTGTAACCTCCACCCATAATAATTCACAGGAACTATCCACTTCTACTTCACTACAGGATAAACTACTACTAACAGCGATGAACACTCCACCACCGGTTGCATGCAATCTATCCTTTCTAAACACCGTCTGTACCTTTGTAAAAATTTCGGCAGAATTTATCTCTGGCTTAAGCCAGCTTTCTGTACCTATAACGATTTCAGCTTCGGTGCTTTCTATCAGCGCTTGAAGTTCCGGTACTTTACCAACGCAGCTTCGACAGTTGACAATTAGAATACCGATTGCTGCTTGTTCCCCGCATGTCCTGACTTTGCCCCGCACCCGTTGAGGCTGTTGCCCTTTCTGTACTTGCCCAAAGCCATCTAACCTAAAAAACCGCCCAGCCCACGCCACACAACCCCTGCTACCCGTGTAGCCGCTTGTTGCGTGTAGTGGACTCCTGACCTATCCAGCGGAACCCGAAACCCCACCACCCTATGGCGCAAGTCGAGGAATCTGCAGCCCACACGGTCGCAGAACCGTCTCAGCCTCTGATTCAGACCCTCCACTCGGCTCTGTACCAAAGGTCCGCAGTCAGTCCTGTCGACGATGCTGCAGATGGTGAGCTCTGCTTTCATCCCGCTAGCGAGACTGGCAGTCTTCACCAAATCAGATAGCCGCCGGAAGCCAGAGAGGATTTCCTCCGATCCATAGCGACACACATCATTGGTGCCGACATGAGCGACCACCTGCAGATGGGTGCACCCTGTACCCTTCATGGCATCCGGAAGGACCCTTTCCACATCTGGAATGACTCCCCCCGGTATGCACACGGAGTGCACATTGGTTTTCTTCCCCTCTCTTGCTGCCATTTCCCTAAGGGGCCCCATTACGCGCCTGACGTTGGAGCTCCCAACTACCAGTAAGCCCACCCTCTGCGACTGCCCGGATCTTGCAGACTGAGGGGCAACCTCTGGAACAGGACAAGCAGCCATGTCAGGCCGAAGATCAGTATCAGCCTGAGACAGAGCCTGAAACCGGTTCGTCAGACAAACTGGAGAGGCTTTCCGTTCAGCCCTCCGGAATGTCTTTCGCCCCCTGCCACACCTTGAAACGACCTCCCACTCTACCACAGGTGAGGGATCAGCCTCAATGCGGGCAGTATCCCGGGCAACCACAGTCGTAGTCCGATCAGGGGATGCGTGGGACGAGCTGGCCGTCCCCGACAAACCCCCATCCCGACCCCCACAGTGATGCCCATTGGCAACAGCCTCAAGCTGTGTGACCGAAGCCAACACTGCCTGAAGCTGGGAGCGAAGGGATGCCAACTCAGCCTGCATCCGAACACAGCAGTTGCAGTCCCTATCCATGCTAAAAACTGTTTTGCTAAGAACGTCTGAACTAATCTACAGAGAGCGCAAACAAATCGACAAAATTTAAACGGTTATTAAAATACAAGATTGCCTAGTAAATGCAGTAATGCTGCTACTTGCGCACTGCTGACACTGCTCGGCGGCGGAAGTAGACTAAGCGAAATTACACTATTCAGGTACTAAAACACGATGCTACACTCTCAAATACTATAATACGCCCGAAATTTATGAATTAAACAATGCAAGAACCAAAAACACGCAAAGAAATTAAGAATTAAACTATGTAACAAATGAGTGAGCTAGGAGTATACGACTTGCTGCTCAGCTGCTTATCCAACGGCGGCAGGGAGCACACTGACTGCGACCAACCGACACTGGCCGTTCAAAACAAAACAGTAGACAAACGACTACGCGAATTTACACTATTCAGGTACTAAAACGCGATGCTACAACTCTCAAATACTATAATACGCTCGAAATTTATGAATTAAACAATGCAAGTACCAAAAACACGCAAAGAAATTAAGAATTAAACTATGTAACAAATGAGTGAGCTAGGAGTATACGACTTGCTGCTGCAGCTGCTTATCCAACGGCGGCAGCCTACTTTCCTCTCTGTTGAGTAAAGACTGACAAAAACGACATTTCTGGACATAGATGTCTCACCTTTTTTACAACGACTGAGTATCTGGAAAGGCACCTGACTGATTGCTCGAATCAGAGACTGGTATGTGCAGAAATGCCTACGGAGGATCTACATCTACATCTACATCCATACTCTGCAAGCCACCTGACGATGTGTGGCGGAGGGTACCTTGAGTACCTCTTCGGTTCTCCCTTCTATTCCAGTCTCGTATTGTTCGTGAAAAGGATTGTCGGTATGCCTCTGTGTGGGCTCTAATCTCTCTGATTTTATCATGTTCTCTTCGCGAGAAGTACGTAGCAGGGAGCAATATACTGCTTGACTCTTCGGCGATGGTATGTTCTCGAAACTTCAACAAAAGCCCGTACCGAGCTACTGAGCGTCTCTCCTGCAGAGTCTTCCACTGGAGTTTATCTATCATCTCCGTAACGCTTTCGCGATTACTAAATGATCCTGTAACGAAGCGCGCTGCTCTCCGTTGGATCTTCTCTATCTCTTCTATCAACCCTATCTGGTACGGATTCCACACTACTGAACAGTATTCAAGCAGTGGGCGAACAAGCGTACTGTAACCTACTTCCTTTGTTTTCGGATTGCATTTCCTTAGGATTCTTCGAATGAATCTCAGTCTGGCATCTGCTTAACCGACGATCAACTTTATATGATCATTCCATTTTTATCACTCCTAATGCGTACTCCCAGATAATTTATGGAATTAACTGCTTCCAGTTCATGACCTGCTATATTGTAGCTAAATGATAGGGGATCTTTTTTTCTATGTATTCGCAGTACATTACACTTGCCTACATTGAGCTTCAATGGCCATTCCCTGCACCATGCGTCAATTCGCTGTAGATCCTCCTGCATTCCAGTACAATTGTTACAACCTATCGATATACCACAACATCATCCGCAAAAAGCCTCAGTGAACTTCCGATGTCATCCACAAGGTCATTTATGTATATTGTGAATAGCATCGGTCCTACGACACTCCCCTGCGGCACACCTGAAATCACCCTTACTTCGGAAGACTTCTCTCCATTGAGAATGACATGCTGCGTTCTGTTATCTAGGAACTCTTCAATCCAATCACACAATTGGTCTGATAGTCCATATGCTCTTACTTTGTTCATCAAACGACTGTGGGGAACTGTATCGAACGCCTCGAGGAAGTCAAGAAACACGGCATCTGTTCGACGTCCCTTCTTGAAAACGGGAATGACCTGTGCCCTTTTCCAAACCTTTGCAACGCTACGCTCTTCTAGAGACCTACGGTACACCGCTGCAAGAAGGGGGGCAAGTTCCTTCGCGTACTCTGTGTAAAATTGAACTGGTATCCCATCAGGTCCAGCGGACTTTCCTCTTCTGAGCGATTTTAATTGTTTCTCTCTCCCTCTGTCGTCTTTTTCGATATCTACCATTTTGTCATCTGTGCGACAATATAGAGAAGGAACTGCAGTGCAGTCTTCCTCTGTGAAACAGCTTTGGAAAAAGACATTTAGTATTTCGGCCTTTAGTCTGTCATCCTCTGTTTCAGTACCATTTTGGTCACAGAGTGTCTGGACATTTTGTTTTGATCCACCTACCGCTTTGACATAAGACCAAAATTTCTTAGGATTTTCTGCCAAGTCAGTACATAGAACTTTACTTTCGAATTAATTGAACGCCTTTCGCATAGCCCTACTCACACTACATTTCGCTTCGCGTAATTTTTGTTTGTCTGCAAGACAAAGACTCACCACCAGGAACAACCTTCATTCTTAATGTAGGCAGACTCTGAGCGTTTCTTAGCTTCTGCGGTGTGTCCTGAAGGCGATCCTAATGCCTGTCAGATATAGAATGGCACATACTGTATGTGGCAGTGTAAAACGCTGTATACTATTATGACAGCAGTCACAAGAAATTCGAATTAGTAGTCAGGGAGAATCGTGAGAGTGGTTGCTTTCTGAGCTCAAAAAAGTTACGTTGGAGGTTCATGGAGTTTATTGTGGGAACACTGCCATGACCAATTCGCAGGAGAATGGTGCCTTATATGAACAGGCAGTTATTATGGGCTGCCATTGGATAGAAAGGCTGAAACTCCACACAGAGGCAGTTGTCATCTTACGTGCAAGTTCCATGTCACAGTCCACAACGCATGCAGGTTGGCAAGAAGCATGGATAGAGGACTGGAAACAGAAACACAGCGAGCGAATGAGGGAAGTTTGGGCAGCAAGGAAGGCAGCGAAAGGAATTTTCCATGTAGTTTAGTCCAACTGCGATCTTTAAGGGCAAAACATCAATAATAACAATAATATATTAATGAGTCGCAAGCAAAAGGCGACATACAAAACAATCAGTCTTCTTCGGAATAGACAAACACTAGTAATGCTTCTGGTTCTAGCGACCGCTTCTGTCAACAGTCTGTCAACTGAACTGCAGTGACTGCTGATCTCTAACTAAACTACGTAGAGATTGCTAATGATAAAGGCCGTCTCTTTTCAACAGTTTCCGACTGCCGTGCCGGTACTGACTTTACGCCGTAATATTCCTCTCCCCCAAAGGAACGGAATGTCGTGGAATATGGAGTGCGACAATGTGGGGGGGAGGGGGGGGGGGTGCTGAGGCATGTGCGTGGACGCTCTGATGGACCGGAAGCTGTGGTTGCAGCAGACATCAGACTTCCAATCGTATCCCGCTATCCGACCTTCGCCCTGGTGGAAACATTCCCCAGAAAACGTCCAGATGGGTAAGCGTCCACCTCCTGAGGCCCATACCAAGATGTAGGCGTCGCCTGCTGTGGGGTGGGCGTGTCCAGCTGCATCGGTAGGCCGAGAGGAGGCGGAGGAGGCGAAGGTGGCCGCGCTGTCCTTGGGATCCGAGAATCTGTGGGAAGAGGCACAGAAGGGTCACCGTGCACATGACAGTGGCGAAGTTGATTGTGATGGCGACGCTGCAAGCCATCTGGACCTGTAATGAGATACATGCAAGCGCGAGGACGACGGACGAATTCGCTTAGCGCCCACCGCCTGCTGCTACTAAAAACCCTGTAAAACACAATATCACGCGGTGCAAAGCGATACTTGTGGCCTTCCTCCGGCGCCGGATGCTGAGGAGGGGGGCCGTGAAGCAATTCCGCCACCGATTATCCATCTTGTGGGTGCGAACAATAGGAGGCGAGAAACAGTTCCAATGCTTGATCCCTGGTGTGTGCAGAGTGAAGCTTGGCCATCTGCTGCTTGCAGGTTCGGACAAAACGTTCCGCTTCGCCGTTTGACTGTGGATGGAACGGTGCACTAGTTAGATGCTCTATACCAATGTTTTCACAGAATGTTTCAGATTCATTTCACATGAATTGAGAGCCGTTGTCCAACACTATTACTTCAGGCAAACCTTCGAGGCAAAAAATAGAGGACAACGCCTGATGTGTGCTACGTGACATTGTCGAGTTCACTGGCACAGCAAAAAGAAACTTGTTATAAGAGTCAACCACAATCAACCAACAAATATTCCAAAACGACCCGCAGAGTCTATGTGCACCTTTGCCATGGTGACTGAGACTTAGGCCAAGCAGAGAATTTTTGTGGCGGAGCGGACTGATTTTTCGTACATGCGAGACACTTGGACGTCATTTGTTCTATTTGGGAGTCCATAGCCTCCAGAACAGTGTCGACGCACTGTCCGAAACAGTTGTTTCGTACCAACAATTCCTCAGTGTCCTTGGTAAAGTAACTGCAACACTTCTTTCTTCAAAGCTTTAGGGATCAATACACGCGACTATCAACCATCATTTAGTACAAGAATCACATCTTGCTGTATAACGAGGGTATGTCGATGTGCAAAGTATCGGCACACTACAGAGTTCTTAATGCTATGCAATGAGCGAGGCCAAGATCAGCGAATGTATTTTATCGACATGTTCAAATCTGAATCAGCTTCCATGGCCTGTGTAATTTTCCTACAGTTCAGAGGAAAGGATTAAAGTAATACAGAATCCTGAGCATCGATGTGACAACAAGATGTAGAAGAAGCGTCAAAGTCTGTATCAGGGGCAATTTGAAGATGTGAAAGTTCATCCACATTATCATGTTGAGCCACTGAACGATACAAAATGTCGCACTGGTATTGAGACAACAACAAAGCCCATCTTTGCATTTTTTGGGCTTTTCATACAGGAACCGGCTTCATTGCATGAAATAGGGACTGCAATGACTTGTGATCCGTTACTAGTAGAATTTTCTACTATATAAATAGTGGTGAAATTTGGTGAGACCATAGACAATAGCCAATGCCTCTTTCTCTGTTTGTGAATAGTTACAATGAGCTTGGGACAACACTTGTGGTGCGAAAGCAGTAGGCTTGTCATTATCACCAAACCTGTGCGAAAGCACTGTAGCGATTCCGTAAGAGGAAGCATTAACGTGCAACACAACTGGTTTCTCAGGATCAAAGTGAACCAAGCATCGATCACTGACCAATGAATCTTCAAGTTTTTGAAAAGTCTTTTGGCACTCATGTGTCCATACAAAGGCGACGTTCTTGCGGCGCAAGCGATGCAATGGAGCTGCGATTTGTGCAGCATTCAGTATGAACCGAATATAATAGTTCATTTTGACTAAGTGTGGCTGCACTTTTGTGACATTGCGAGGAACTGGAAAATCCTGTATGGCTAACAAATGCGAATGAAAAGAATGCACACCTTGGCTGTTGGTGACATGACCAAGATAGTGCAACTCAAGTTAAAAAAAATCACACTTGTCCAGTCCACACTTCAGACCTGCATCAGGTAACACGCGAAACAAAGCACGCAAATTTGCAGTGTGTTCTTCAGATGTACGAACTGTACGACAATATTGTCCAAATAGTTTCAACAGTTTGGTACTTGAACAGTCAGCGGTTCCAAATACCGTTGGAAAATGGCGGGTGTTGAAGCACTGCCTAAAGGCAAACGCAAATATTTGAACAAGCCGAAATGAATATTCACACGACATACGGTTTGAGATTCTTCTTCTAGTGGTACCTCAAAATATGCGTCGTGCAAATCAGTTTTTGAAAAGTAGTGACCAGCGCCTAATCTGTCCATGAGATCCTCTGAACATGGCAATGAGTAAATATCAATCACACTTTGTGGGTTGACTGTAGACTTAAAGTCAACACAGAGGCGAATGAAACCTGAAGGTTTGAGGAGCAAAACCAGTGGACTTGCCCGTTGAGTAGATTGTATGAGCGCACTCGAGCCATTCCTCTTTTTTTTCTGTTAAACTGGCGAAAAGGCGGTATGGCACTTGGAGCTACAGTTGTTGCATGTTGATTGGGAGGTTGCGCTGCGTTTGTTGCATTGTTGGCCAGTAACTGCTGTACCGTGTTTATAAGGGTTACAATCTCTGCATCTGAAAGTGAAACATATGTGTTAGCTGCGTTGCATCAATTTCTTGCAGTTGAGGCACCTGAGCAGGGGGTGCGAGAGGTGGGTTGCTCATTCAGGAACAGGCAAGTGCAATAAAAAGACAATGCAAGCAATAAAAATAAGCACACAAGCAGTGAAAATTTTTG
This sequence comes from Schistocerca americana, assembly GCF_021461395.2. Taxonomy (NCBI): domain Eukaryota; kingdom Metazoa; phylum Arthropoda; class Insecta; order Orthoptera; family Acrididae; genus Schistocerca; species Schistocerca americana. Next base: position 529,990,613 of record NC_060124.1, read on the forward strand.
CAACTTCCACCTGAGAACACTGAATGGAAAAACACTGTAAGACACACTGTTAAAACACGTAAACACACTCCTGCTAAGAAAAGGGAAGGTAGAATTATGACGCCAGCGAAACACAAAAGCCCACGACAAAACAAAACAGAGAAATCCGTGGCAGCTTGCGACTGTGGGTTCGAAGCGTTAACAGGCTGTCACAATGTTATTTCTACTGTACCGTCGGCACAATGTTATTCGTACATCTCGTCGCCATGTTGCTGTGTTTAGGAATGCTGCATACTCGGTTCATTAGACAAACAATCAAACAACTCTTATTAATGAGTTTTATTACAACAAGACAGATACAAATACTTGACCTTGATCTGAGAATTCTTGTAGTGCTTTAAACATGATCATCCACAATTGCAATTACACAGATATGTCGCAAGCAAAGGGCGACATACAAAGTAATGAGTCTTCTTCAGTAGAGACGAACACAAGGGGCGCTTCTGGTTCTAGCGAGCGTTGGTTCGTTGACAGCATATGACAGTTGGGGAATAGCAGACATACTGCTAATGGTTTATAAGGCTGTCCACCAACCGATAGCATTCTGGCATAGCAACCAGAGCGCCATCTGTGTCTACCTTTTAACAGGGAATACTCACAGCCAGAAGGCTCAGTGTGGAGTGTATGTGTGAAGCAAGCAGGCAGCCATGCCACGGAGATACACTTGTGCACCCAACTCAACAACGTGCTCTGCAAGACAGGCAACTCGACGTCTGGACTTGTTCCCCAGTGGGCACATGTAGGATATGATAGAACGAGAAGCGATTCGTGCCATTTATCAACCAACAACTCTAACAGAACTACGTGAATCGGTCGAGTATGCTTGGCATAACGTATTCCAGGACAGTATTCCCTATCTGTACGATCGACTGAATGCCGGAATCAGTGCCTGCCCTGTCGCTCGTGGAGGTGTTTCAGCATGGGTTGACAGCTGGTATCTGAGAACCACTTGTGCTGTTCATTTATAAATGTAATCATTTCATGTACTCCATATGCACTTTTGCAACCACAAATACTGAGTGAATTGGAAACCTCTAAAAGGGTTACTATTTTTTCCAGCAGTGTATACATATATTTTTTAGGGAACAACTTACGACGATTTGTCTGTATATAACAGTATAGACGATCAGAAGCATCCTAAAAGGTTGCAGGGGTTTTGCAGGGTAGTTTGTGCCGAAAAATAATTGTCAAGAATAAAATATGATACGATGTGCCTTATCCGAGTTAATTGGCATTGAAGTTAGCTCGAGGCGGTGTCACCAAATGTGTCCTTCGGAGTTTTCTTAAAACTGAAGGAGGGAGCAATACAAAATCTGGACACGGGCCGACATTAACGATCGAAGCCGAGGCAACGGTTGAGCAATCTAGTGCACTACCATCAATGCTATCAGAACAATTGACACTAATTCCACCTGACTGGGCTGCTTGAATTTGCGAGTGCAACGTCCTGATTGGCTAACTTCAAAGCTAATTAACTCTGAAGCAGCGCAACGTATCGAACATTTTTCTTAATAATTATTTCGCAGCACAACCTGCCATGCAACAACCTTACAAACTTTTCAAGTTGTTTCTGACTACCGGGTATTGTAGTATAGATCTGTAGTCAAGCGCTAAGTACCAATCGACGGGAAAAACTGGAGGTTTACTCCTAGGCTTAGAAAGGGTAAAGGGAAGAGCTTTGAAAATTACAGAGCAATATCCTTAACGTCAGTAATTTTTGAACATATTTTGAGTTCAAATAAAATAATTTCCTTGAGCCAGAAAAGCATCTGTCCACACTGTCCATTTTAGGAAAGTATAGCTCATCTGTAGGAAAGGCCAATGATCGACTTTGGTTTACTGGGGCAATTTTAGGAATGTGTAGCTCATCTGTAATGGAGACACTGTATAGAACAGTGGTACGACCTATTCTTCAGTATTGCTCGAATGTTTGGGATCCACATTAAATAGGATTAAGGGAAGATACCGAAGCAGTTCAGAGGCCTGCTCCTAGACTTGGTACCAGAAGGCTCGATCAACACGCCAATGTTACTCTACCGTATCTTCCTTCTCCGTCGGCGTTGTCGTGGTTAAAGTGAGACACCGTTATACCAACAGGAAAGGCGCGTCGATCTTAGAGCACGAGATATGATGACCTTAAGCCATTGACAACACACAACGGTCACGGTAGCACCTGATTCCAGAATAGCTGCAGTAGTTAAGATCTACGAACTATCCCCTGTTGACCAGGTCCCCAAAACTTAACTCGTAACGAGATCCCTTCAAAGCAAATTGTCATAACGATCGTCTATAAAGGCTTCGTACAACGAGAATCAATGTTACGGTTTATGGAATAATAACAGACACGACCAAACTGTCTTGTCTCTTCTGCTTTATTTAACATAACTTCGTTCACAGTTTCATTTCGCATTCACCACTCACTCACCGAAACCCTTTAATGATCAGTTTTGGTTGCTTAACACCAACAGTCAATGATAATGATACAGCTTTTCTCCTTTTTATAAATTGAAGCCCGCTCTCCGTGAAATAATAAAAAAAAAAAAAACCGGTCTCAATACCGCGTCCCTCGTGAGATGCGAATAGACTTATCCCGGAATTGACCGCCCTGTAGGTGTACTCAATTTAATGACCACATTTCACTGTCCGCTATTTCGCGTAACTGAATGTCCATTTGTTAGTCTGATTATACACTGTAGCTATTTAAAATTCGCCCCTATATTTTTCACAACGCACAATTAGCACTTCGTTACTTGTTTTCTTTTTTTTCTTCTAAGAGTAAACGGAAAAAAAAGACGCCGTATCATCGGCTTAGTCGATATAAAGCAAAACACTTTAATATGCCCAATTTTACCTCTTCTTATAGGATCGGCTACCTTACTCATTAATTTATTACATATTATTTCCAATAACGCTAAACAGGTATCGCCGTTATATTTTAATTGTATTCAAAAGCATGTTACTACTATTATGACCGACCAAATCGTAACAAATCGCGCGGCAAGCGTTTTTAACGATAACTTTACGCTATTCAAGTTCCGTTACAGCTGTCTTGACTCGTAATGTTACACGGCCCCCCAGACTGTCATGTCTTGAAGAGGGTTCCAGACAGAACAGGCTTTTTTTTTGTGTACTGTGACAGGAGAGGGTATCTGTTTCTGCGAATACACTCACTCTCAGATTCACTCAACAAGTCAGTACATACATTCTACAATATTTAAGTTGAGTTAATGGGCCTAGACAAAATGCCCTTAACTAAATTCCACATTAGAAACACTTCGCACTAATCACTTCATATTCACACCACATTTTTTTTCTTGGATGAAGCCCTCAGTTCTTCAACCAACTGTGCAAGGCAGGGATCACAGCCGGGTTCGACGATTGGCATCCTAGGCCAAAACCCTTATCAGGCCACTTGTTTAACCGGAGAGGATTTGGTCCTTTTCTTTTCCTCTTAATTCCACTTTTAAATCATCCATCCTCGCTGTTCGGTGAGAGGATAAATCGTATTTCAGCGTCGACATTGTTGCTGATACCAAGAAGGTATCTCACGGAAATCGTCGGTACATTCTTTAATTTTCTTTGTAAGTTAGTATAAGTACGTATTTATCCATTGGTGCTTTTATTTAGTCCACTGAGTGTAGTCTTGGTATCATTCAGTGTTTCTTGAATCTATATTTTGCTCATTATTGATAATATTTCTTCAGGTCTATGTGAGGGAACAAGCCTTTAATTACATCAGTATCACAATCTGCCAGGAGGTAGCTCCCTTCATGAGGTATTTTCATTATTTTATATGGACCTGTATATAAATATTGCCATTTCTTATTCAGTCTTTTCCTGGTTGATGCTTTTGGGTGATTTCTCAATAAAATTTCTTCACCTACATCATATGTGACTACTTTCTTCACATTTTTATCAAAACGGGTTTTTCTCAATTGTGCTTGATGCTTCAGGTTTTCGTAGACCTTCTTCACCATATCTTCTTTCTTGGTAATCTTTTGTTCTATCGCAGGTAATTTCTTCATCCATTCTGGCACAATACTTTCACCAAATACTATTTGGTTAGGTGAATAACCTGTCGATAAGTGTGGTAAGTCATTATACACTTTCTCAAATTCATAAATCCAATCGATCCATTTATAATGTTGTTTGGGTATGTACGTCCGTAAAAATCGGTTCAACTCTCGGAAGATTCTTTCAACCGGATTTCCACAAGGGTAAAATCTTGAGATGTAAATGTGCTGGATTCCTTGTTCTTTCATAGTGTCTCTCCATACTTTGCTTGTATAATAAGCAGCGTTGTCTGTCAAGATCATTATAGGTTTGCCAAGCTCAGTTATATAGTTGTTGATAAAGTTGCGTAACATGGGTCGAACGTGGAGATTTTTCAAAGGATATAATTTCATATATTTTGAAAAGAGGTCATAGAAAGCCAATACATATTTGAACCGTCCACGTGTCATGAGACATGGCCCACAGACATCACCTGACACCAACATTAAAGGTTGTTGTGGGATGATAGGATGTAATTCTATCTTCCGACAATAGTTTATGGGTTTCGTCTTCTGACATATTTTGCACTTCTTAAGAATATTTGTAGCTATACGTCCCAAATTTGGATGATAGCAGTATTGTGCTATTTTGGCTGTACTTTTAGCGGCACCAAAATGACCCCAATTCAAGTGAGTGTACCATACTAGTGATTCTAAATATTTATTTGGAACACAAACTTTCCAAACATCTTCTTCATCCTTCCTCCGATACAATATTCCGGATTTTAATTGATACTGTTCTTGAGAGTGACTTAGTGTTTTGCTTTCAACAGCATGCCTAATGGCTTTCCACAACTTATCATCTTCTTGCAGTTGTGGAAGACTTCGAGATAGCTGTGAAATCTGCCTCTCACAATATTGCCTTGATAAATTCATGACTTTAAATTCAATAGTCCGTTCTTCACACTCGTCGTCATTCTTTCTTTTCGGTAGTCTTGAAAGAGCATCGGCTATGATGTTGTCTTTCCCTCTGATGTATTTGAGCGTAATGTCATATTCTTGCAGTAGCAAGGCCCACCGGGTTAAACGTGAATGGAACATCCTTCCTGTTAAAATAAAAGATAAAGCTTTGTGGTCGCAGAATACAATGATCTTCTTTCCGTATACAAAATAGCGAAACTTTATAAGGGACCAGACCACGGCCAGTACTTCCAATTCAGTAGTACAATATGCACGTTCACAGCTAGAGAGTGTTCTGCTGGCAAACCCAATTATCTTGATGGTACTGATATCTTCTGGATTGTCCATCTGGAAAAGAGTGGCACCCAATCCTGTTTCAGAAGCATCCTCAGCAATATAAAAATCTTGATCAAGTCTCGAATGATGTAACAGTGTAGCATTAGTCAAAGCATTGCGGATGTTATCAAAAGCTTGCATGCATTCGGAATTCCACTCCCACATGACATTTTTTCTTAACAGCCATAACAAACAGTCTTGGCTTCCTAACTGATTGGGTAAAAGTCGTCGAAAAAATGAAACTAAGCCGATAAATGACTTTAATTCCGTTCTATTCTTTGGATAAGCACATCTGTTAATCGCATCCATCTTTTTAGGATTTGGTTTTATCCCTTCAGGAGTGATTATATGTCAAAGAACTCTCAATTGGTTATGAGCAAACTTGGATTTTCTCAAATTTACAGTAACTCCGTATTCCAAAAATTTCGCAAAAACTCTTCTTAATAAGTCCAAATGTTCCTCCCAAGTTTCAGAAGCAATTAGCAAATCATCCACATATAAAGTAACTTCATTCAAAAGGTCTCTGCCCAGTACGGTACCTAATGCCGATATGAAAACACCACCGCTTATTTTCAACCCAAATGGCATGACAGTAAACTGGTAACTTCGGCCCAGAAAAACGAATGCAGTATATTTTCTAGATTCTTTCGATATTCTAGTTTGCCAATATGAACTACGCATATCCAAAGAAGTTAAGAAGCGGGCACCATAAAACTTTTGTACTAACTCTTCTAGGTTCTCCGGTCGCGTTTGTACAGGTATAATGATCTTATTGATCTCTCTGGCATCCAACACCAATCTGATGTCACCATTGGGTTTAATTACCGCCACAAGAGGGTTACAATATTCAGAATCTGAGGGCTCAATAATACCCCATTCTAACATTTTATTGATTTCCTTTCTGACTACTTCTTTCTTTGTCCATGGGATAGAATAGGAAGTACGACAAAAGGGTTTATGTGCATACGTCTTTATATGGTATTCAAAGTCTTTTATTATACCCGGACGTTTACTAAAAATTGACTGATATGCTTCCAACAAGTAGTACAGTTCATCCCTTTGGATAACAGATAAATATTCTGATTCTAACACCTTTTCCTGCAATGACATTTTATCCATCATTTCTTCAGAACATTCAATAAGGCATATATCATACACATTTTCATCATCAATACTGACATATTTTACCATTAGATTCATACACAATTGATTTGGAATTACTCGGCCCTTTCTCAGGGTGGATGTCAAAACATTACCATTGGAATTAAATATACATTCACCTTTCTCTAAATTAATGATTGCACCGGTCTCACACAAAAAATCCAAACCCCAGATACTGTCATTTTAGGAACAACCAGGAATGTACTTTCTATTTGAGCCCCCTGTATTGTAACGTCGACACGTACCTGTTTCACAACCTTTTTGCATTTTTGCGCTGAACGCGCCAGACACGGTACATCCTGTGATAGGAAAAGTGGGCATTTTTACCCCTCGGCTTACCTGTTTTAAACAGTCCAGCGTCATGACACTAATAGTTGCTCCAGTATCAATTAATATTTCAACATCAACATTATTTATACTTGTTGGAATTATTGCCTGTAAAATTTGTCCGCATTTATTAGAAACTTCAGGTTTTTCTTCAATTAACTCATTCCTTATATCCTGATCATTATTGTACCTTAATACTCTCACTTCAAATTGATGCCTGCCTTCCTTCTCCTTTCCAGTCATCCTAGGAAGGCATTTGGTGACTGGTATTAGTTTAATCTATCTCGTTGAGTCATCGGTGGGGGTTCATGAACTTCCACAATCCGTACAGTATGATCCGAGTTATGGTATTCACCCCGTCGCACATTGGAGGCTCCTTCGCCCACTGGTATAATTCCTTGTGCTGGATGAGGACTTGAGGCATTTGTTCCATCCTGCCGATGAACATTATGCTTCGAATTACCTTCCCAAGGTCGAACGCAATTGGGTTCATCACTTGGGTACCTGTTACTCTTATTAATATCACTACTATGCACATTCGCGTCACCATATCGAGGTTTACCTCTAGCACAGTAAGTATCTCTTCTATATTTATTATAATCATTGTTTTTATTGCAATCATAGGATGAAGATTGTCCACGCTTCTGTCATGCGGGTTTGACCTGGTTTTCGGTATTATTATTATCATACGTTAAATTATTATTATAATTATTCGTATTACTATGAGTCTGAGTCGACATTTGATTACTACTCATTTGTCTTGCGTCTTCCATAATCATATCTATAGAGTCAATCACCGACAAGAACTGTTCTACATCGTGGACAGGAACATTTATAAACTTTTCACGTATATTTATGGGCAACCTTCCCTTCAAAATTCTGATCACTTCCTTGTGAGAAATTGGATCACTCCAATAACGTGTCTTATTTATGTACTTTTCAAAATATTGCCTTAAAGTACTCCTTTTACTGTTAAAATACTCAGGTTGGTAAACCTCTTTTCTTAATTTCTCTTGTTTACTCGACGACCAGTATTTAGCCAAAAAAAGTTGTTCAAACTCAGCGCAAGTATGGCAACTTTCACTTACTTCGGCGGCCCATAATGCGGCTTCTCCGCTAATTTTGGATACTATAAATTGAAGTCGATCGTGTTCTGACCAGCTACGCGGAAATATTCTTTTGAAATTATTGATAAAGATTTTCGGATGCAGGTTGTTCTTTTCAGTGGAGAATGTTGGGAATTGTCTACTTTTAAAAATGCTGTTCTCCACCTTTAAAGAAGACAAATATCCTCGCTGACCAAAAGAATCATCATCTTTACCAACCGAATCATCAACTTCCCAATGCAAATTTTCACCACAATTGTACTTCGTATTATCACATGATCGGTTGTTTTTCGACCTATTCTCCGAACGTTCGTCCTCTGTCAACAAATTTTGTGATGACTTTCGTTCTAACTCCGCCAATTTATGATTGGTTTCCTTTTGCCATTTAGGTAACTCATCAACTATTTTCTCTTTTATTTTCTGAATTTCGCTAGTGAAGAGCTTAATTAATTCATCATTTCTACTTAGGTGCTCATTGATATTTTCATTTGGCTGGGATCCAATAGTAGTCTTAACCTTGTCTACAATTTCATTTCCTTTTATTTCTATCCATTCAGTTAGATCTTCGTCAAGTCTTTTAGTTTGATCTACTAAATACTTGTCAATCCCCTTACGAGCATCAGACTCAAACTCGACTATTTGTTTCGAAAGCTCTTCTATCTGTGCGCTAGCATTGAAACAGCTGCTTTCACACTTAACCATCCTATTGGACAGGCCATCATAACTCTTCGAAACTACCTCATATTTCTTTTCTACGTCATGAAGTTTTCCCATTAAATTATTATATTGCCTTTCTAAGGTGTTAGAAAACTCTACATCTAGTTCTCCAAATTTCGCATTTAATTGAGTCTCCCAGTCCGCCTTTAATTCTTTCTTTGTATTTTCCAGTTTATAATCAAAGGTGTTCAGTTTGGTTTCCAAAGAATCCATTTTAACTTCTAATGAACCAAATTTGGCATCAAATTTTTCATTTAACTTTTGATTGTCCTCTTTTAATTGCTTATTATCTTTTTCTAGTGAACCAAGTCTTCCATTCATTACACCCATTTGAGTATTTATTGATACCAGCATATCAAACATTTTTTGATTAATATTTCCATTTTGAGGATCAACTTGCTGATCTACTTCCGAAACCTCAAGATCTTTATGTTCTCCCACGCTGCTTACCTTACTTATCATTGTATTTGAATCTCCTAACGGCTCTAAATCAATAACTGTATTATTGTCTGTACATGTCTCCTGTCCCACATTGAGCTCATGGGATGCATCATCCCTATCCTCTTCACTTTCCTCTCTCTCTCTACTCATTACTCTACTCAACTGCACATTATCATGTATTCTTTTCGTTCGTTTGACATGATTATTCACTACCAAGACATACACTTATTTTCACTATGTATTTGTATATATTTATCTACCGAAATCATAAGTCTCAACTTCCTTTTTTTCTTTTATAATTATACAGTTATTTTAATCATACCTGGTGGTATCGCTCACTTTTAGCGATTATTGAAGAATACCTCTTTCATTGGACAGACTCACTGGCTGCTACAATATTTTCCAACTCTAGGGTTCGTGAATCCGGATGACACTCGACTCGATGCAGCAATCCTCCTCGATCGAACCGCACGTTGTGGCGCCACTTCTACCGTATCTTCCTTCTCCGTCGGCGTTGTCGTGGTTACCGTGAGACACCGTTATACCAATAGGAAAGGCGCGTCGATCTTAGAGCACGAGATATGATGACCTTAAGCCATTGACAACACACAACGGTCACGGTAGCACCTGATTCCAGAATAGCTGCAGTAGTTAAGATCTACGAACTATCCCCTGTTGACCAGGTCCCCAAAACTTAACTCGTAACGAGATTCCTTCAAAGCAAATTGTCATAACGATCGTCTATAAAGGCTTCGTACAACGAGAATCAATGTTCCGGATTATGGAATAATAACAGACACGACCAAACTGTCTTGTCTCTTCTGCTTTATTTAACATAACTTCGTTCACAGTTTCATTTCGCATTCACCACTCATTCACCGTAACCCTTTGATGAACAGTTTTGGTTGCTTAACACCAACAGTCAATGATAATGATACAGCTTTTCTCCTTTTTATAAACTGAAGCCCGCTCTCCGTGAAATAATAATAAAAAAAAAAAACCGGTCTCAATACCGCGTCCCTCGTGAGATGCGAATAGACTTATCCCGGAATTGACCGCCCTGTAGGTGTACTCAGTTTAATGACCACATTTCACTGTCCGTTATTTCGCGTAACTGAATGTCCATTTGTTAGTCTGATTATACACTGTAGCTATTTAAAATTCGCCCCTATATTTTTCACAACGCACAATTAGCACTTCGTTACTTGTTTTCTTTTTTTTCTTCTAAGAGTAAACGGAAAAAAAAGACGCCGTATCATCGGCTTAGTCGATATAAAGCAAAACACCTTAATATGCCCAATTTTACCTCTTCTTATAGGATCGGCTACCTTACTCATTAATTTATTACATATTATTTCCAATAACGCTAAACAGGTATCGCCGTTATATTTTAATTGTATTCAAAAGCATGTTACTACTATTATGACCGACCAAATCGTAACAAATCGCGCGGCATGCGTTTTTAACGATAACTTTACGCTATTCAAGTTCCGTTACAGCTGTCTTGACTCGTAATGTTACATTACGAAGATGCTTTATAGACCCAAAATGTAAGCGCTGCAGGTCACACGACGTTATTTTTGCAAAACACTATTGACAAAATTTAGAGAACCTACATTTGGGGCTGACTGCAGAACGATTCTACTGCCGCCAACGTACATTTCGAGTAAGGACCGCGAACGAGATAAGAGACATCAGGGCTTTTACGGATGCGTGTAGAGAGTCGTTTTACCCTCCCTCTGTATGCGAGTGAAACATAAAGCGAAGGCATAATTGTGGTACAAGGCATCCTTCGCCATGTACCTTATGATGCTTAGTGGATGATGAATGTAGATGTAGATGTAGACATACTACCCTACTCACTCGGACAGGATAATAAATGCAACCAGTAATATCAAACAAACGAAAATAATAGTTATGAATAAAATATCATTTACCTAATTATTTAGCAACTAAATGTTTCGTTTCAGCCTTGCTCTAATGCATTCAGGAAAACGTATTGCGTCAGGATGTCGCTTTTAATGGGAAGTTACAAAATTTAGTTTTGAGGTGATTTTGAACATCTCAGAAAATTATTTCGAGTATAGAACTGAAACTCATACAGCAATTAGCTATTGAATCTTGAAAGGTGACATCAAATTTCATGGTCATTGATGTGCGTGAAATGACTTTAATTCACAGGTTAATGTGTCACTTTTACAAGTAGCATTGCATAAATGTGTGACTGGGCTTGATGCCTGTGAATACAGAGGTAACTGGTGGCAACGTCTTTAGTGAGCGAACGCGTTCTTTGCGGCAAATGGCCACTGAGAGCAAGCAGAAGAACTTACACCGGTGTAATCGTCACTGAATATCGCAATGGAACATCTTCAGCGCCCTGGGTTTCGAATGGTTAAAATGGCTCTGAGCTCTATGGGACTTAACATCTGAGGTCATCAGTCCCCTAGAACTTAGAACTACTTAAACCTGACTAACATAAGGACATCACACACACCCATGCCCGAGACAGGATTCGAACCTGCGATCGTAGCGGTCGCACGGTTCCAGACTGAAGCGCCTAGAACCGCTCGTCCACCACGGCCGGCCGCTGAGTTTCGTCTTTGGAAAATTACTTCCGAGTAACCTCAAGTACAATAATTTTTTGTATGTCCATCCTTGTTGGTGGAGATCGTTGTAGTCAAAGACAAGTACAGAAACAGCATCATAGTTCTGCTGAAGCTGATCGTTGCTATTAATATTGTACTCCATGCCGGAATCCCTGATTAACTGAAAGTAATTATTATACATTATTGGCATATCTATTTCTGATGTAGACAAATGTAACTGCTTGTCAGGATACAGATGTTTCGTTAGCTAATACGTTGGAAAATCATAGAATTATCGATAAAAGTTTAAATTTCGCAAAGGCTTGTTCACAGCGGCAAGTAATATGGGTACAGCTTTCCCCGTTTGTATCATAATTCTAAATAGATGCGTTTGTTGAATCACATTTCTTTATGAATAGTGAGTCATTGAGGAATGGTCTCAAGCGCATTGGCTTAACATCGGTCTCGAGGCATTCCTTCAACAATGCAACATCGCTCCAAACGGCTGATTCTGTTGCCTAGCATTACTTCGACGTTGATTCGATTTCGAGGTGAATCGCGAACTATTAATCTAGCGCTTTATTTTACGAATAAACTTTCGAGTTCCATCGAAAAGCGAACAGCCGCTTCGTTTTGAACCTTGAGAAGTATCTGCACACAGTCTCTCAAGGCGGGGCTGCAAGTCAGCTGAATAAGGTACGTCACCAATCAGCATTACCGTCCCTGGTCACAGTGGAAAGGCACCGTCTGCTAACACACGGGATCGCCAATGAAACTCTTCAGCTGTGCACGTTAACGTTAATAGTAGACAGTTCCAGCCATTTAAAACGCGTGAAATGATGATTGTCAGATCCGTAACTTACTTTCAGCAATGTGTACCTACACCATCTGCGCGTTTGTGATTTTAAATTTTAGTTGCTGCAAGCGCATAAATTGGTATAAGACGTACGATACAGACTCAAACATGTTGCTGAACTCTCTACGTTTTTCGCAAATTTAGCAAATGTTTTTACTCTTTTTGAGATTCTACTAATTGTGTGTAAGCACGTTTGATGTACAAATTTTACGCTAAGATAAGTTTCGTAATTTTCTCTAATTTAATTGCAATTACGTTTGGTCCCAAGTAAAATATTTTTGATCTGTTCGGTTTTCAAAAGGGTTAGAATACAGTGTGCTTCATACGTAGATAAATTCTTATTTTTATGAAAAACTTTCAGTTTATTTCGTGTTATTTGCACAGCCGCTGCAGTTACAGTTGTCTAATTTATTTTACACAACTCCGCGTCACCCAGCTCTCCTGTGACTTGGCCGTGTTAACGATCTGTACCTACGACCGGTTGACTTGTCTGGCCGAGAAATAATTCTGTTTATAGGTCACTGCGTAGAGTTATCACTGTAATTCAGAGCAAAGCGTTGGGTAACTAATTATTAACTTCAAATTCTTACATGACTCAAAATGATTTAAGGCAGCGCAAGCCAGGAAATTTCTCAGGAAGCATGACCTAATCGAGAAACAGCGTCTTTGTTCAGGCAATTTTCATGAAATATTTATTAATTATGTACACAAACCGTACTCGCGAGTCACCCTATCTATCAGTGAAAACTGTGTTAAAATCCCCACAGTGTTTCCTGAGAATAGCCGTCCGATACAGACAGAAAAACGCGATGGGGATTTAAATTTATAATACGGCTACATTGAATCCACGATGTATGAGGGTCGTTCAATAAGTTATGTTTCACATTTTTTTAAAAAAATGCATTAATATGCATAGACAAACGTCCTTGTTGGTGCTTCAACATTTGATTTTTGTTCTGTGCGCGGGTACAGTTTCGAATCGGTCTGGCAGAGGACAGAACCATAGTACAGCGTCAAAATGGCATATACACATGATTCACGTTACAAGCAGCATGCTGTTATTGAATTCTTGTGTTCAGAAATACAAACCTTGGTGAACATCCATAAACGTTTGTGTGCAATGTATGCAGTTGACAACAGTACATCTGAGTGATGAGTAAAGAAAGTTACAGCCTCAGGAAACGCAGAAACAGAGCTTCATGATCAGCCACGTTGGGGACGTCGTGTCACAGGCACTGCTCCAGACATGCTGAATCGTGCGGATGCCATTATTCGTGCCGACCGACGCATCACAACTCGACAATTAGTTGTACAGTCGTCGGTCAGCAGTGGAAGTGCGTCTGCAATGATAGAGACTCTCGGATATTCAAGGAGTTGCTCACGATGGTTCCACGAATGCTCATTGCCACACCCACCCTACAGTCCAGACCTGGCACCCTCGGACTTCCATCTCCATCTCTTTGAACCGCTTAAAGATTCTATACGGGGAACACACTTTCAAGATGACGAGAGTGTCAGTCATGCAGTTAAAACATAGCTACGCCTAAAGGACAAGAGATTTTATCAGCAGGGAGGCGTATGACGACAGAACGTAATGGAGACTACATAGAGAAATAGGACATGGACAAGACATGTTGATGTACATTATCACCAAATTCTGACTCTTGACAGTAAATATGTTCTGAGAATAAAAAATGTGGAGCGTTACTTATTGAACGACGCCTCGTATAATTTTGTTTCGATGGAGTAAACTTATGGTATACAACTAACATTTTGTTTCTAGAAATAATTTTCCGCTCCACACACAGTATTCTTTGTAATGAAACCTCATACATTTTAAAACCGTTTGCCGATCGGGAAACTGTGTCCAGAGATACGTCTTTTACGAAGAGCAAACACCGCAACACGAATAAAATCTTCAATACAAAGAACCTCGTTTGCGCATTACGTAGCATACTGAGTTATTACCTCTTCTAGGCAGTATCCTTTGTTGCTCTTTTTTCCATGGATGTTAAGTCGTGAGAGTGATGTCAGAAGGTGTCTTTGGAGTACGGAAGGGATGGTTAGATTTACTGAGGGACTGAACCTTTGGGGCGACCCATCATCCTCGTCCAAACACTTTCAGACCTGTGTTACGGGGAGACTTCATCAAAAAAATTTTAACTTTTCCTCTATTTTTCCGAGTTCAGACAAATTTTAAAATCTTCTGTCATGTAAAGATGCAGCAATACCCAAGTTCTGAAGTCCAGAAATTCATAGTTTTTTATTTTTATTTTTGAATTTAAATGTATTTTTGAAAAATAACTTTTCTTATTGAGACCTTAATTTTCACATTCCAGATTATCAGGTTCATTCACAAGACAGAGTTCAATAGTTCTTTGCATTCATTTTATGGAAATGTTATTAATTTACTTACGGTAATTTTTCCCAAATTTCAAAATTCAAATTTTTACTAGTTATTGGTACATAAATGTGATGATAAAATAGACGACTACATTTAGAAGATATTGCTGCATAGGAGTTTGCACCTACTGCAAGACTACATCCTGCAAAACTTTCATTGAGATAGCTTAATACTTAGGATTAAAAACTGGCACTGAACTTAGAAACAGAAACTTATGGGGAAATGGATTTCTAAGTTTTATTAAAAAATCGATGTTATAGAGGTCACATGCCTATTAAATTCACCGGCATCATAAATTTTCCCCTCCAGTTCCTGTAACGCTTATTGCTGTATTTTTAATACCAAGGTAGACTTTTTGTGAACTTTTCCTTTTCCGGGCAGAATTTTGTGGACTGCTTAATCGGTTTTCTATGTGTACCTAAGGAGCTCTTCTTTTGCAATGATAAGGAAGTGCTAGGATTCATGCACACCAGTTAATAAAACAGCCCATAGGGAATTGCGAAATAGCTTGTACAAGACTCAAAAGTATCTCCTTTTTTAGACACAAATTTCTTTGGCACACTAAAATCAAATGGCACTGTGCAAAGTGCACTTGCCATCATCGCCTGTTGCCAGTAGTGTTAAGATGTAAGTCTCTGACCGACAGGAACTATCTTCACCTAAACATCTGTACTAAGAGGAGTGTGAGTGTTATCTCTGTGAGACCCTGGTACTGTACCTAGTGCAGCCTATGATTTATAAGGAACCAACACTGGAACGCTAAAAACTATCCCATCGATGTGAGAATGGTTCTGTTCGATGGGGCCAGAAATATAAAATTATCTTTGGCAGCTGTTAGTGTGCGATGCCCCCTTGCAAGGTCTGTATATCAAATATTTCTTACAAGGGAACCTCCCCATCGCACCTCCCTCAGATTTAGTTATAAGTTGGCACAGTGGATAGACCTTGAAAAACTGAACACAGATCAATCAAGAAAACAGGAAGAAGTCGGAATAAAGAAAATGTACAAACTGAGTAGTTGATGCGCAACATAATTAACATCAAGGACTCATTGATACCAGGAGCGCCGTGGTGCCGTGGTTAGCGTGAGCAACTGCGGAATGGGAGGTCCTTGGTTCAAGTGCTCCCTCCAGTGAAGATTTCAATTTTTTATTTTCAGTTTACGTGAAAAACTCTTATGTTTTCTTCACTTTCTTGGGAGTGATTATCAGATCCACAAGGGAACCTAAATCGGGCAAGGTAGAAGAATGTTTTTACCCATTCGCCAAGTGTACAAGTTACGTGGGTCGACAACATGCCGTCATCAGTGTCGTATGGAATATATCAGACGTGTTTTCCTGTGGAGGAATCGGTTGACCTATGACCTTGCGATCAAATGTTTTCGGTTCCCATTGGAAAGGCACGTCCTTTCGTCTACTAATCGCACGGTCTTGCGGTGCGGTCGCAAAACACAGACACTAAACTTATTACAGTGAACAGAGACGTCAATGATCGAACGGACAGATCATAACTTTGCGAAAATAAAAAAAGTACATTTTTCACTCGAGGAAAGACTTGAACCAATGACTTCATGTTCCGCCGTTGCTCACGCTAACCACGGGACCACGGCGCTCCTGAGCTGACAGGGTCTTGATGTTAATTATGTTGCGTGTCAACTACTCAGTTTGTATATTTTGCTTATTTTTTCCATAGTTCCACACAATTTCTTCCTGTTTTCTCGATCGATCTGTGTTCAGTTTTTCAAGGCCTATCCACTGTGCCAGCTTATAACTAAATCCGAGGGGGGTGCCTTTGTAATCTGAATACAGCTAAATCGTTTTTGAGAACACTTCAAAGACGTGAAGTAGCCACTAAAATGTTTTTGAAAAGAAATTGAAGTTTTAGCGAAAACTCTCAGCCTCTTCGGTGGTTTCAGATTCAGCGGGATATGCAAACATTGACTATCGCATGAGTAGGTGACGATGTATGTACATTGAAATAGTGCATTCATAAACCACTCTATCGTTGGCGACAACTGGAACAACAAGAAGCATAAATAAAACTGGAATGAACTTGTAAATCTAAGCTTTGTTACGCAGAGCCGAAAGAAGTGAGTGATGGAGTGTACTTCTGGTACCACCATCGCGTTCCTCATTCCCAGTTCCATCAGCGAATGGTGGGTGAGAAGAACGACTATCGGTAGATCCCCGTGTGGGCTTTAACTTATCTGATTTTCCTGTGATAGCTGTCCAATGCTACGTTTATAACAGGAAGTAATGTTTTGCCTGGCTCTTGTTGGAATACCCGCTATCGTCTTTCTAACATCAGACGTGTCATAATGGACTTACTAAGTGAACCCCTGACTAAACGCGCCTCCATCGTTTGGTCCTTCTCATTCGTAGGCCACAAACTGCAGTGAAACGTCTGGCAGAGGGTACTTCTCATTGTACCACGTATTAAAGCTTCTTCCCATTCCACCCGCGTGTGGGACGTGCGTATAACGACTTCTTAAATGCTTTGCGCAAGCTATAATTTGTTTAATATTGTCTTTGCGATCACTGTCGGAGTGACGTAAAGGAGGCTGTAGTATATTCATAGACACTTCACTTGACCCAGGTATCTGAAACTTTGTAAGTACTGTAGCCTTACAAGAAACGGTTTGCGTCTACTTCAGGCGTTTGCCAACTCAGGTTTTTCTGTATTTCCTTGATGCTGTCTCGGGTACGAAACAGAATGCAACAGTTTATGCCACCCTTCCTTTTATACGTTTAGTATCTCTGATAGCCCTATTTCATATGCACGCCAGACACTTGAGCAATATTCTAATGTGGTGTTTTGTTAGCAATGTCCTTTGTAGACAGACAGTATATTCGCAGCATCCTTCCAATGACACCACCATATACAGAGGGAAGTGTTCGCTGTGAGATTATGAGATAATTTCAAGAACGAGAACTAAAAGTGAAGATTTTAAACAGGTACTTATTTCTGACTTTTTTTGACGGAAAGCTATCTTGGGTTCTTGGCATACAGGACATCACAACCTCTTAATGATGGATGATATTAGATGTAATCATTCTTGGAAATTAGTTCCTCAATACCATTTAATTTATCATTTTCCTTTTTCGATAGAGAATCAGCATGAAAATCTGTAAGTGGCAGTAGATGCAGTAGCTGTAGACATAAACTGACGAAATATTACTTCAGAGGTAGTAGGTCTACAAATCGCTCTTAAGCAGGAGTTCGTTAAGGTCGAATCTTCAGATCTTTAATTATTTTGGTCTAGTGATACTTAACAGTAGTTGTAAATAGTTGTCGTCACATTTGTTTCTGTCTGGAAAAGTGCTCTGGACAATTTTTAGCTATTGATTGAATAGGTCAAAGTATCTGCAATGTGAATGGAACTTTCGTCAGATTGATTTCAGATTGACTTAACGTTTCAAGCATTGTTTCCTTAACGCTCGCTGTATCACATTCAGTTAAATATGCCCATCTGTTACACGTGAACATCACAGTCCTAGCATCATGCCCTTTACGTACCGAAATGCCACTGCATGAAGAACCCGCAGCTGGAGGTGTGTCATGTTGTCCATTCCAACTCATTCGGGCACTGATGTCGCGTCATTTGACATAGACTTGTTGGATCTTCTCAGAATACCGTCTCTTTCCAGTAATAACTTTTTGAGATCACGATGCGCTATGCGTTGTAAGAACTCCGTTGCATTCATGCCAATCTTACAAGCTGTTACAATTTTTTCAAACGTTAGAGAGTTTCTATAGTATTTAAGAATTATGGTATATCTCATGTCATAGCGACCTCAGAAAGAAGACTACAGCACATCACACACACACACACACACACACACACACACACACACCACACATACACTGTAAACGCTAGCTCACCAACGTCGGAATTTACTGACAGTGAACAGTAATTAGCAACGGGTGATAAAGCATTACACTTTCTCCCTGCGTCGATCGACCTGGGAGGAGAGCTGGATTCCAAGCATCCATCTCTGTTTGAAAGGTAATTACTTAATTTAACCTCAACTGTTTCCTTAATGACGCTACGTCAACAACTGAAGCGCATGCCAGACTCTTCATGTTGTTGTATTTGAAACACAGTAATAGTTTAGAAAGTTTTGATATGGTCTCTCTCTACTCGTGTCTACAACTGTCTGATTCGTTACGGTTAATTGAGACTATGTTTGCTATAAAATTAACCATCTTACTTCGACATGTGTTGACTTTCTCTTACCTTTTATTCCATGGGCATTCCGTGAACAGACAGATGAAGTTGCGATGAGGTGCCATTTGTCACCTATTATGATCAATCTTCCTCAGAATGATTTCTAGGAACGGACCCTGAAGTCGCTAGCATGAAACATACACGTTTTTCACACGTTTACACCCTCTTTCGTTATTTTACCATATCAAAGCGACAAATTAAACGACCTCTTAGAGCACCTGAATTCAGTCCACCTGAATATTCCCTTCACGATGGAAGTGGAAAAGGTTGGCTTCCTTCCCCTGCTTGATGCTTTGGTTAGCAGGATTGTTGGTGGTACGTTGGGACATGCCGTACGCAGGACAGAGCCCGAATATTTGTGAGTTGATTTAGCCTACGTGGAAGTGACACTTCGTAATAATGGTTTCAGTGGAAGACAGACCAGATGCCCTACCTGGAATTTACTTAGTGATGAAAATAAAGATGTGATGCCAAAGTGCACGGCCTCTGTCCCTTACGGAAGTAGAGTTCCAACAGAATTGGTCGTATTCTGTGTAAACACGATGGGAAATGGGTTATTGGACCACCACCAATGGTAGGACCCCATTTATACCGAGCGGGTGGCGCAGCGGTTAGCACATTGGACTCGAACTCGCTAGGACGACGGTTGAAACCCGCGTCCGGCCATCCTGATTTAAGTTTTCCATGATTTCCCTAAATCGTTTCAGGCAGTTGTGGGACGTTGTACATGGCCACGCCATAAGGACCGCGGAGGACCAGTATACTGTGAACGAGCATTCCACAGACTTACAACAGCTGAGATAATCTGCTATTGCAGAACTTAATGATGCCATCAGTCATCACCAACACTTGAAACTATTGGGATAGTCTTATTAAGGAAGCAGTTGAGATTAAGTTAACGAGTGATATTATAAAAAGGGATGGAGGTGTTTGAATAAAATCTGCTTGGAATCCAGCTCTACTCACTAGTCAAACAACTGAGGGATAGAATTAATACTACCTCACTGTGTGTATATGTGTGCGTGTGTGTACATGTGCGTGTGCGTCTTGCTTTCAGCATATCTCCCCCTCCCCACTGCCCTCAGTACAGATGTTTTAAATTTCCTTGTACTCCGCTCTCTCGCTGCATTTCTGCGTCGAAAATGACGAGTTTGCGCCTGAAAGACGTCGCCCGACCGCATTCCCGTAAATTGTTTGAATCCCATAGTTGAACTAGGAATGCATTCGAACTATGACAGCCTGGAAAACTATCTTCGTTGTGCCGCCGTGATCAAGCGTACTTAATAATGGTTATGGTAATGAATGATATGCAATGGGCTATATCTTACTGCACAATTTAGCTCTTTTTATATATCGTTGGTGAAACAATCATAGACAGAAATACTGGCGTACTACGATTTGTGTTGTGAAGTAAGAAATTGTAGAATTATTGATTGAACAATACACTTCATAAACAAAAAACGACAATAGAGTATTCATGATTATGATTGTTCAGATATATCGTTAATGGTTCAGATGAGGTACCCTGAAAATAGTGTTTTGAGCTTGCTGTAATTTAGGGTGTCGATGTTATCATTCACATAGGACCCAGTAATTCGCTGATGCTCTGAGTACAAGAAGATGGTTCTCCTATAGAAGTTCTGTTTTATGTGGTAAAGTGGCTGTGGAACACAAATATGCAGGAGAGTCAGCTGATGCTGTGGCGGTAAGGATAACTGGGTCTACTGAGAAACATGCTGTGCCGTTTAGATCGCTTGGGATAACACCCTAGAAGAGTCCGAAAGAATAGTGTTACATGCGGTTCCAGTTGGAGTGAAAACGAATTCAGGTTGCAAAAAATATGCAAATGTGTGTGAATTCCTAAGGGACCAAATTGCTCAGGTCATCAGTCCATAGACTTACACACTACTTAAACTAACTTAAATTAACTTATGCTAAGAACAAGACATACACCCATGCCCGGCGGAGGACTCGAACCTCCGGCGGGAGGGGACGCGCAATCCGTGACATGGCGATCCACGTCGCGTCAATAATCATATCTTCTCACGCCACGACGGCTGTATTCCAGCCTATTGTGGCGATGGTTGCAAACGATCGTAGCTGGAAATGACGAGTGTAGAGTCAGTCATCAATGCGCTTGCAAATGCGCTTCCCCTCACCACAGAAGGCACGTAACTGTCTCCCGTTGTAGTGGAGTAACAGGATGTATGAACGGCCTAGTTGGCTTGCTGCGTCAAAGCGAAAACCCCGAATTTCTAATTTGTTCACCAACGTGGCGTCTTCCAGTGATGTTATCGTCCAAGTACAGAGGTAGCATGTACGTCTTGGGTCCGTAGCTCGGCCGCTTCATAGAACTACCAAGAAATAGTCTAAATCTCTGTGTTATTTAAACAATCAGTTTAAAAGTTTATACGAATGGAAGCTGTTTCTTAATTACGCGCACCTGTTCGGAGAAAATAGCAAATTTTACAGCGAAATGCTGTAGTAGTGCGTAAGCCTACAGAATCACCCGGAAGCATATATTCGTTCTGATCGGTGAAAATATAATTCCTTCTCATTTTCAAATTGATCAGCGAATACTGTTCTACATTTCAGAAACCAAATTGACCGCAGCTCGTGGTCTAGTGGCTAGCGTTGTTGCCTCTGGATCACGGTGTCCCGGGTTCGATTCTCGGCCGGGCTGGGGATTCTCTCTGCTCGGGGACTGGGTGATTGTGTTGTCCTAATCATATCATCATCAACAACATCATTCGTGATAGTAGTTAGATTGGAATGTGAAAAAATTGGACTGTGTGAGAATTGGGACTTTGCACGGACGCTGATGACCGCGCAGTCGGGCGTCATCTACCGAGTGTTCAAATGGTTCAAATGGCTCTGATCACTATGCGACTTAACTTCTGAGGTCATCAGTCCCCTAGAACTTAGAACTAATTAAACCTAACTAACCTAAGGACATCACACACATCCATTCCCGAGGCAGGATTCGAAGCTGCGACCGTAGCGGTCGCTCGGTTGCAGACTGTAGCGCCTAGAACCGCACGGCCACTCCGGCCGGCCTACCGAGTGTGTTGTGTACCTGAAGAGCTGGGCAGCTGGGAAGCTGCCGGTCGCCAGAGGCCAGGCTAAGCCTCTGCTTCCAGCTGCCTGACCACTTCCGTCACCGTCTGTGGCACAATGCAGCCTGACGCGGACCAAGTGCAGCCCATCCCTGACACAGGGTGTTCTTTTGCCAGTATACCCAGAATTTCTCACATGAAATGTAGATATCCCCCTTTTATACCAATCATTTTCGAAGAGGGAAGACATCACACAATACACTCGTTTTCAGATCGCTAAAGCACCGTTTCTTTTTGTGACAATCTTGTACAATACTATGGCATAGGCTATATTTCCTCTAAGTATTTTCTCATCAGGAAGGAAGAAAATCTTTTTCTATGTGTTACGTCCTGCATCACAGGATTAGAATGTTAAACTCACTTTGGCTTATTACAGAGTATTAAGAGCATGCTTTACCTCCATCACAGAATGCCTCCTCGGTTTCGAAGTCTATCTTAAAGTAAACAAATGCCTCATCATGTACAAAGTCTCTCAAGACTACTGCACAGAGTTCGGTAACATAGCTAATTTTATTACAATGATCATCTCTCCCTGTGTAGGTGGGAGATTGAAATTCCATTAAAGTATCTCGCTGCTGCGAAAAGACGCTCCATTCTCGCTACATATCTGTGACGCTCTCACCCTCGCTTCCACCCTCTCGGCAGCTGGTCATTGATATCAAATTGAGACAATGATTAATTAATTTGAACATGAGGGTAACTTTTCATGGTGAGTAAGTTTTTCCCAAGTGAAATTACACTCTGCCAGATGCTACCATGACGTCTCTGGACGCTTCCCACAGGTTTGCTAGTCACTTCTTCCAATACCAAATGGGTGGTAACCGTGGTCAAATTGCTGAAGACATTCAATACCATTTGCATTCTGCCTCAGTTGTCTTGTCATGTTGGTGGAAATTAGCCACTTAGAAATCAGCAAACTGCCCTGAACAAATGCTGCTGCGACCTGTCAGTCTACGGGGGCAGTTGGGTATTTCACTCTCTTCTCCACCCCCGGGGCCGCCTCCCCCACTTATATGTGAACAGCTGTCACAGCCCAGAAAGGCTGAAACACTGGGCAATAACAAAATACCTGTCAACTAACTGCCACATTCCAAACGTGTTCGAATCTCCACACATACATTCCCTTCAGAAAACAGTCGTATAGAAGCGCTGCTATTGATTCCCGCGAAATTAGTGGGAGGATGATTCGAGAAATCGAATGGGAATCTCTGAAGGAAAGATAATGTTCTTTTCGAGGAACCCTATTAAGAACAGACATTAGAAGCCGACTACCACCAACATTCATTCCGCACAAGGGCTATGAAGATAAGATACAAGAAATTAGCGTTCGTAGTGAGACATATAGGAAGTCTTTTTCCCTCACTGTTTTAGCGAGTGTAATAGGAAAGCGAATGGCTAGTAGTGCAACAGGATACCCTCCACCATTCAGCATAAATGGCTTGTGAAGTCAGCATATAGATGTAAATTTAGTGCACGTATTACGATATCAGTCCATCAATAAATAGACATCGGGAAAACAAAAGATGGAACTTTTGCCGCTGATTGTCTCTCTTCAGAAACCTTCCATTAGGCTCTGATTTACTCATTGCAGTCACTTTGCGAGACGTATACAAGAGGTTGTAATAGGTTTGTTAATGTACTTAGAAGATACTGTAGAGAACTCACCTATCAACTCCCCATTCGTCACAGTATCGCTTACCGGCTGTGTTCTCATAAATCTTCCACTCTTTGATATACAGCATTTGAATCCACACAATTCTGACTAGTAAGAGCTGTCCCCCATCATGATACAGACCCCTGCTACCTCCTTCGCATTCCATCACGTTCCGACAGCATTGTTCCATTAGATAGAAGGCTGACTGGTAGAGAGTTGTTATACCGAGAAAAACAGCACACTAACATACAGCAGGAAACTCACAACCATGCAGTGTATAGGTGGACTGCAGAAAGAAATTCAGAAGCATAACATCCGCAATTCATCGATATTGAATAACGGTCTATAAATATAAATCTGTACATGGCCTGATCTCCTTTATCGTGTTTCTGTGATTAGGCCTATCATGCCAGAAATACGACAGTTTAGTGATGCCCAAGTCTTCAAGTCTTCCGCTCCTGTGGTATATCGTTGTGAAGAAACGACACTCACGCAGATTGTCCAAAGTTTCCGCGATGTTTGGAATTGGATGAGCATCTGAAATGGTTTGCTCGGTAGGTATCTGTAGTCACAGTAAAATTTATATTTCTGCCTCCTGGCAGACTTTTTTTTTTTTTTTTTTTTTTTTTTTTTTTTTTTTTTTTTTTTTTTTTTTACACGATGTCAATACTTGCGTTCCAGGGACTATCACTCGGTTCCATGATCCCATCCCGTAGTTGTTGTTCAATAAATTCTTCTACCAGTAGTTGCTGCTGCTTTGCTATGCGGTGTGGCTTCCTATAAATTCGTGTACTATTCCGTACGGATAACCTTCCGTTCCCACATAATAAATCACAAAACCTCAACAAGTCCTACAAAGCCATTCGATCGCTGCCCTTCAAATTATCTTCTTTCCATCATAACACTTCCTCATCGATGGTTTACTTGTGGCTTTCCTCATCTTCCAAGACTCCCAGAGTGGCTATTATTGCATCCTTCGACAGGGACACCTCCCCTCTGCAGAAATTATCCACACTAGTTCCTATCATCTGTTTCTCATTAGTGTCGTCCACATGCGCTAAACTCCTGTGGATAAAACAGTACGAACTATCCAATTCTTCAGTGCTTAAGAGTGGTTCAACCGCAAATAATGTTTCCCTCTGCAAATCGGTATTTAGTGAAACCCACACTATCTTTTCCGCACCTGCTGGTATTTTATTCCGTCGATCGATCTTTATTGAAAACGTACACAGTTTAGTTGGTCTCACCTCAATGGTAACCCAAAAATCCCTGTTTCCTGCCACCCACTAAGACCACCAAGCTACATTCCATATGTGCACTAATTTGTGCCGTTTTACAGTGTATCAAGATTGTCTTCGGACAGGTGAAGCAATTCTGTTTGTGTTTAGCGGCTGCTTCCCTTGCCGGTGCTTGCCACTTTTCCTACCTCTACAGTGAAACAACTGATGGGCCACTGTGCCCCACGCATAGCACTGTGACCGCTTATACTGCTTCCTTACATGCACCTCCCGACCACATCTACAACACTTGACTTCAGAAGCAAACACGCAATGGTCCACTCTCTGCCTTGTGGCCATATCCACCTCCTATGTAAGTGTTGCGATCCTAAGAGTTGAATAAGTCCTCTGGGTTCTCCATCCATACCCTCTGTGAAATTTCAGCGGGTATACCACGCAATAAAACATCCACCACTCTATTTTCTACTCTCGTAACAGTCCCCTATTAGCTTCTGCCTTCTGAGTCTCTGCAAGTGCATTTACATGTAGCTTATGGATTTTGTCCGAGAATGCTTACACAAAGGCAATGCACTACAACGACAACGCGCTTAATTTCTCCCGAAATAATCGCTCATTGTCCTGTTTTTGTTACCGCTGGCATGATGCCGCAGCCCACTCCTGGAAGTATGTCTCGTGGTAGACAACATATTCTTTGGCATCCTCCGCCAACACATGTTAGCAACGTTCAAGGTTACTTCATCTGATCACCTATGTGCTTCCATAGCGTCCCTGACATCCTTAACAAAATTTGTCACATCCCCTGTTGCCTTTCCGAGAAGGGATTAATTAGTGTGATCTCTGCCGGGTCATACGGATCGGAAGGCACTCTCAATCCTGACCTACTTTCCCGAGACGCTGATTGCGACTGATCATGACTGTCCTCACGAGCCTCTAACTCACGTTTAAGTTCGAAATTTCTCTCCTTGATGCTCTCAGACTGCTCCATTAACGCTTGCACTTGCTGAGTTAAAGAAGCAATGGCATCTGTGGTAGTAGCACGTCTTTCCACCATTTTCCGTACGCTACTTCCACCTTACTGCAACTGACGTTTTTAAAACAAGACAAAACACCAACTCCCATTCAACTCTACACAAAAAATGTAAACACAAGTTAATTCCTACGGCCAATCATCGCCCATCTACACTCACTACAACTACTAGACAAAAAATGGTTCAAATGGCTCTGAGCACTATGGGACATAACATCTTAGGTCACCAGTCCCCTAGAACTTAGAACTACTTAAACCTAACTAACCTAAGGACATCACCCACATCCATGCCCGAGGCAGGATTCGAACCTGCGACCGTAGCAGTCCCGCGGTTCCGGACTGCAGCGCTAGAACCGCACGGCCACCGCGGCCGGCAACTACTAGACAGATGACCATTATACCTACTTAGAGAAAAAAAACATCTGCTATAGCTCTGGTACACAGTAACTCGTGCCGAGACAAAATGCAAAATGGACACCTCACTGGCCTTAAATTATTCCATCCACCATTACCTCTAAACAAAAGTAAGTTCACGGGAACCTCTGGCTTCATGACAATAACTCTGAACATCTTGTACCCTAGCTCACACAACTAACCCTGACAAGAAGAGCAAACATAAAGGATAATATAAATAAAACTTAGACTCACCACACCACACTGTGCAGAGATGTACCTATGTCAAGTGTCACTGCCTCACTCACCACTCACCAAAATCAACTCTTCACCAAAACATAGTGTTGGATACGGAAGGGCACTTACCGAAGCAATATAGTGTTTTGGAAAGCGAAACGACCACCTCCTAACGCCAAATTATTACAACCCCCCGAGGTAAGGATTTGTAATCTGTCAAAACGACCAAGAGGTATGGCTTGGGAGAGAGGGATGACCCCCACCAAAGGGTGCAGAGAAATACAGGCAGGTGTGTCATTGACTTTATTACACTGAAGGTTCACAGCCATTGTTGCTCTGAACTCAGCGATGGTGCTGCACAGTGTGCATGGGTCAGTATCTACCAGAATGCCGCAATCTGCAGCATCGGGGTCCACTGCCCAGCCTTGCGGATGTATCGATACTACTTACTCCACGGCTACGTGGCTGCCGCATGCATTAACTATGCCGTTGGCACTGAACGTGGCTGACTGCTCCCTCAAGCGCAACTCATGGACACCAAGTAGAGTGCTGAATGGAAGCAGCTGACCACTGGTGTCGTAGTGAGTCTTAGCAGCGCCAGCCATCTGCCCAGGGCAGCTCGTTCAGTGCCTGCAAACAGCTCTGCACCTGGAAGGCCGCGAGTTCTTGCCCTGGCACCGCCCCTTGCAGATGGCAGCTTGCAGGCTGATGGACAGAATCACCCAGAGAGCGAAGGCCAGCAGTACTCTCGCTCCTCACGCCGGTGTAGCTCCAAGGTGCAACACACCCTGATACAGCAATGAGGCGTCCGTGACGTGGAGGTTGGGGGTAGATTCAGCAGTCCAGTAGGCTACCAGCTATCCCCCTGCATGCCCTCACCTCGCTGCTGATGTATAAAGTCCTGTGTCGCTGGGAACGTGAGCGGCTAGAAGTGACCGACAGCAAGCTCTCTGTCGTCAAGCCCACAACTCGTCCGTGGCCATTTTCCTTCCAGCCACGTCGACGGGACGAGGTCCTCCTCACTGGTCTTCGCTTCGGCCACAGCCCTATGACGCGTGGCTTTTTACTCCAGCGGGAGTACCCTCCGATGTGTGGTGATTGTGGCGTGCAGATCACGGTGCACCACGTTTTATTGGACTGCATTTTATTTGCTGACCAGCGAACTGCAGCGGATTTACCGGCGGATCTGCAGTCTATTTTATGCAATAATCAAACGAATGTTGTTCGCGTTTTAAAGTTTTGTGAATTGTCCCATATTTTTAACAAGACTTTGGGGAGATGTTTTTAATGTGTCAACAGGGTGGCTGGATAACCCAGGTGTTTTTTTTTTTTAAGGTGGTAAGCCAGTCACATTTCCTTGTGTTGTCCTTTTAACGCTTCTGTGTTTTGTTTTCCCTCTGTTTTAATTTCTTGATTAGCTATCTTGCCTCCTCATTGGCTTTAGTGCATGTAAGAGTACCTGTGCGATAGAGTAATTGTTTGGTCATTTCATGTACATGCGTGTACTACAGTTTACGTTCATATCGTCATTCGTTTGTTTTAATCAATGTCAGGGTGCTGATAACCTCGTTGTTGGGCGCCCATAAGATCCCAAACCACACACACACACCAAAAGGTTGTCATGGTTGGCCTGCAACTTAAACAATCGTCAGTCTCTCCGGTTCTTGACGTGAACAAAATGGCGACACGACTGGCCTCTTGGAGCTTCTGGCTCACTTATTTATATATGTTTTCTCTATGCCTCTCTCGTAGTTCCTCTGAGTGGACAAGTGGAGTGCTCTTTCATAATTAGAAGTCAGCTTTCCTCAGCCCACTTCAGATCCTACACACAGATCAGTAGGCGCTATTGCAACTGCAACGTATGGGTACTTCAAACACGTTGGTGCTCCATGCTGCCCTGATTACTTCACATACGC
This sequence comes from Schistocerca americana, assembly GCF_021461395.2. Lineage (NCBI taxonomy): Eukaryota > Metazoa > Arthropoda > Insecta > Orthoptera > Acrididae > Schistocerca > Schistocerca americana. The sequence goes on from NC_060124.1 coordinate 530,019,346, forward strand.
ATACAGTGCCCTCCTGGCCAATACTTCTAGCCTGCAAGTGACGTTGTAAACCTGCCTCGCAGAATCATATGCAAAATATCGCCCTGCAGCCAGGCGACTAGCGCGAGTTTTGGTGTTCTCGTAAAGATAAGTCATTTTAGATTATAAAACATATAGATTAGTACTGATTACGTGATAAATAAGTGTATTAGTGTGCCGTTTAAGTGCACCATTAAAGGTTTCATTTTTCTTTACGTAATATAGCAGAAAACGCGAAAAGACCATATAGTCATATTTTCTGTCTACGTTCTGCTGCAGCAAATTATAGAATTTCGTCTAGTTGTTCCTTGCTCTCTCCAGCAATTTAACTTAGCGTACCTCTTCATTATTTAACTAGCATTTCCGGAAAGTAGCGTAAAGTTTAAGTTGTTGTTTCAGAAACTTTGCACTTTTGTTTTTGTTTACACACAGTTGCGTATAGGCCAAATTTGTGTAACCATATTTTCGTGTTTATCTGTAATTTAACTGACTTATTCTTAATAAACTATTACGTTTATCATGAGTGAAACGTGCTTGACTTGCCGTAGAATTGTTAGGTCGGGGCTTTGGTGTGATGGGTGCTGTAGTTTTTTCCCATGTGGGTGACTGTAGTGGCGTGGGAATAGGGGAAGTAAATGAGACTCATCAGTGGTTTTGTAGGATTTGTAGTAGAGATAGGAAGATACTAGAACAGGAGGGGAAAATTGCCGCCCTTAAGGCTGAGTTAGACAAGGCCAGGGGAGATCTTGACAGGTTAAGGAGGGAGAAGGGTAAAGAGAGGTGGGAAGTGGCAACAGGCAACAGGAGGAACAGGCCTAGAACTTTGTCTGACAGCTTTATGGTGAATGTGGAAAATAGATTTGACCTGTTGCTTCAGTTAGAAGCTGGTGAGCCTCAAGCAGTTGCAGGTGTAGACAGGGCACAACAAACTTTCAGCAGCAAATTGAAAAGTAAGAATGTAGGGAAATCAGTAAAGAGAAAGAAAATGTTGTTGTTAGGTAGTTCCCATGGAAGAGGTGTTGGCCAACTTTTGCAGGATGAACTAGGATCAGAATACCAGATCACCAATTTTTTTAAACCTAGTGCTGGTCTGGAGCAGGTGACAGAGGATTTAGGATCACTTTGCAAAGATTTCACTAAGGAAGACACCGTGGTTATAGTGGGTGGGGCAGGTAACAGTATTGACAGAGATCCTGGGTACAGTATAGAGTGTGACCTGGCGAAGATTGCATCAGCATCGGAGCATACTAGTGTTGAGTTTGTATCTGTTGTTGGGCGCCATGACCGACCTCATTTGAACTCTTCTCTCAAGAGAGTTAATTTGGAGCTGGAACGGCTGCTCATGTCGGGTGCGGGGTCACACATTGGTGTGGTTCATGTTGATTCTCTCAGTAGGTGGGATTATACTAGGCATGGCCTTCACCTCAACAGGAAGGGGAAGGGTAAATTGGCTGGGGAAATAGCAGGAAAGTTAAAGGGGGGAGGCACTGTCATGAGTGGTAAAATACCAGTGGTTATAGGATTCAGAAAAGACCCTTTTTTAGGGTAGGGAGGACAGAAAGAAAGCAAATTTTAAGAGAGGTTAGAATTGAGACAAACCTTCAGTTTGAGAAAGAAATCAAGAAACATAGTTCCAGCTTATTACATCAGCATAAACAGCCATTGGTTAAGAATTTTCAACTGTCAGCAGATATTTTAACTCCACCCAATTTTAACTCAGTCATTGTAAAATGTCAGCTATCTTTATTGTATCAAAATATTCGAGGACTGAGAAATAAAATTAATGAATTAACTATCTGCATAGATGAATTAGAGTCTTCAAACCCAGCTGACATAATCTGCCTCTCTGAACATCATGTGACCACTGGTATAGAACTTTTAAGTGTTACAGGGTTTAGGTTAGCATCTCACTTTTGTAGATCAGAAATGGAGAAAGGAGGAGTTGCCACATTCATCAGGAACTGTCATAAATTTAAGAACATAGACATTCATAAATTTTGCCTAGAACAGCATATGGAAGGATGTGCAACAGAATTAGAATTTCACAAAAAATCCTTCATAATATTAAGTGTATGTCGAGCACCTGCAGGTAACTTTAATCTGTTTGTAAACCAATTTCAAGCTGTACTGGCCCATTTAACAACCAAAAACAAAGAAATAGTGGTTGCTGGTGATTTCAATGTAGATTTCCTTAAATACTCTCCCAATAAGAACTTATTTGAGTTAGTAACACTATCATTCAACTTAATTCCCACTGTAAAGTTCCCCACTAGGGTAGCCACTTGCTCACAAACAGCCATTGATAATATCTTTATAGAAAAGTCCAATGAACAAAATTATATTACAAAACCAATAGTCAATGGCCTCTCAGACCATGACGTGCAGTTCCTTCTGTTAAATGTTAATACTGAACAGGATATAAAATCTGTTAAATCTGAGGTCAAGAGGGTAATCAGTAAGCCAAAAATTGATTATTTTAGGACACTCCTCAGAGACATTCACTGGACTGATGTTTACAGTGCTGATGGCATGAATGAAATATATAACATTTTTGCTAATAAAGTGCATACCTTATTCGAACACTGCTTTCCCCCAAAACTTACCAAGGTAAGAGCAAAGTCTACAATGAAGCCATGGATTACTCGAGGAATAGGGGTATCTTGCAGAAATTTTTAACAAACATTTTATGACTGTTGCTGAAAAGATGGGGTTGTCAGGTTCGGTAGATGCTGCTATGGATTACCTTAGACCAGACGTTTCAAGTAACTTCCATAATATGAATTTGACCCTCACTACCCCAACAGAAATAATGTCCATCATAAAATCTTTAAAATCAAAAACATCTAGTGGGTATGATGAAATATCAACAAAGTTAATTAAAGAATGTGATTCTGAGCTAAGTAACATATTAAGCTATCTGTTTAACCAGTAGTTTATCAGGGGGAATATTTCCTGAATGGCTGAAATATGCTGAAGTTAAGCCACTGTTTAAGAAGGGAGATAAAGAAACAGCATCAAATTTCCGTCCAATTTCACTGTTGTCAGCAGTCTCAAAAATTTTCGAAAAAGTAATGTACAGTAGTCTTTATAACCATCTTATCTCAAATAACATACTGTCAAATATGCCATTCCCTTTCCTATTACACTCGCAAATACAGTGAGGGAAAAAGACATCCTATATGTCTCACTACGAGCGCTAACTTCTCTTATCTTCTCTTCGTGGTCCTTATGCAAAATGAATCTTGGCAGTAGTCATCTCCAAATGTCTGTTCTTAACTGAGTTCCTCGAAAAGAACATGAGCTTTCCTTCAGGGATTCTCATTCGATTTCTCGAATCATTCTGTCACTAATTTGGCGGGAGTCAATAAGAATGCTTCTATAGGGCTGTATTCTGAAAGAAACATAGGTCTGCAGACTCGTACAAGTTTGCAATGTGGTAGTCAGTAAACAGGTATTTTGTTATTTCCCAATATGTTAGTCTTTCTGTGATATTTCGAAAACATCTCGGAATGTTTCGATTTACAGGGTGCATGGGGGGAAGCATATTTTTCAACATCCTCGTTGTTACTACTAGCCACATTTAAGCGCCCAGTCCTTATGAGAAGGACAGAAAAACTTTTGTGGGTCTGGAATCATGGAGAGCAGTGTGTTGTCGGCCGGGAGCGGTACAGCCCTTATGCATGTGTGGAGGTTCGCAACACAGTGCCATATCACCCAGTGGTGGAGGCATCTCAGGGATGGAGAAGAGAGTGAAACAACCTGATGCTCCTATAGACTGACAGATCCCAGCAGGATTAGTTGGGGAGTAGTACATGTTACAGCAAGTTGAAAGAGGGAGAGAGAGAGAGCGTGGTATATACATGCATGTAATAAACCCCTTCCCTCATAAATTTCTCTCCTTCATGCGACGGTTCAATCCTGTCTCTGGCCATCCTGATTTAGGTTTTCCGTGATTTCCCTAAATCGTTTCAGGCAAATGCCGGGATGGTTCCTTTGAAAGGGCACGGCCGATTTCCTTCCCAATCGTTCCCTAACCCGAGCTTGCGCTCCGTCTCTAATGACCTCGTTGTCGACGGGACGTTAAACACTAACCTCCACCTCCACCACCACCTCCTTCATGCCTCCTCTATGTTACCGCAGATGACGTGTCACTCATCTCATTTGTACTAAGATTGCAGTACACGCTAAGTGCCTATTTGCTTCCACTACCCCGAGTGGAATGCATAAGTTCTAATTACTGTTCACAAAACCGCAGTCTTCTAAGTGGTGGTCCCCTGTGCAGAAAACAGCACATACGTCGTGGATCCGTTACCTTGAAGCTCTAATAAACTCTTAGCTAGGAACTGATATTGCACGAATAATAAAATTTTCAGTTGGTTTGTTTATGCCACTCACTTTTTTATTAACAGAATGTGAGAAACTGCACAAATATTGAAGCTCAAATTATTTAAATTCTTCACATGTTCATAAAAAGTAAATAATACAATGAATAGCCTATTTTCGAAGTTACCATCAAATTGTTTTCAGTCACATTTTCAAACAACCAGAGATTGCTAATTCTCAATCGATACCGACCATGGCATACAACATATCTGTCTTCCGAGATGGACGAACCAGCTCTGATATTACATCCAAACCACGCCAACCTTTTATTAACACCTCTGAAATACTGAAATGATAGCCTGCTATCGAGAAATGCTTTTATATGAAATGTAAGTAAATTCACTGTTTGGATTTCCGTCATTTTGGTGCGCAACTTCCGAATGCAGCAGCCAGTCATAGAGGAGGACCACATTTAAGCTTTCTCATGATTCCTGTATTGAACAAACTATCTGTCATCGGAACCTCACACCACATTACGTCATCTTCACGCTACTGCTTTCTTAACCTCTCTAAGACGAGTTTCTTGTAGCTGAATATGATGGCTGTAAAGATAGAAATATTACACTGTGGATTCTAAGTGACTTACCTCCAACAACATGACAAGACAACTGAAAGACAGAATGCAATTACCGTTGAATGCATTCGGCTATTTGATGAAGGTTACCATCCATTTGGGTATTGGAGGAAGTGACTATCCCGTGGGATGCCTTCAGAGACGTCATGGAAGCATCATTATCAGCTACCTGGCGAGTGTAATCCGACTACAGGGAAAAATTATTCACCATACAAAGGGATTCCCAGGCTCAGATTAATTAATTAGTCTATCAGTGTGATATCAATGACGTGTTGCCGAGCAGGTGGAAGCGAGGGCGAGAATATCACAGATATGATGCGAGAGTTGTAGCGTTAATCAGGCTTTTTCATCGAAGGAATATCTTTTAACGGAATCTCAGTTCCCCACCTACTCAAGGAGAGATGATCATCGTAATAAAATCAGCTATATTACCGAATTTGTAAAGTGATATGTAGTATAAACCTAATATTTAAAACTTCTCTGTGCTGTTGCCTTGATAGACTTTGTATGTGATGAGCCATTTGTTTACTTTACTTGAAGAGAGGGTTCGAAAGTGAGGAGACATCCTGTGACCGAGGTAGAGCATTCTCTTAGCGTTCCTTCATGAGCCAAAAATGACTTTAATATTCTAGTCCTATGATACAGGACGTAACAGATAATAAACAATAAAAGATATTTTTCTACCAGATGAGCAAATTCTTAAAGCAAAAATAGCATTTTCCATAGTGTTGTACAGGATTTTCACAGATAGTGAGATTACTTTAGCAATGTGAAAACGCGTGCATGGTCTATTTCTTCCATCTTCAAAAATAACTCGTATAAAACGGGAAAATGTGCTTTTTGCTTGAGAAATTCTGGGTATATTAACAGAAGAACATCCCAGTTCTAGATTTTTTAAACTGGGGTGTCTATGTCAGAGATGGGACTGTAGTTAGTCCGAGTTGGGCCGCATTGAACTGTGTCTGGCGGAGGGAGTGGTTGGGCAGCTGGAAGTAGAGGCCAAGCTCTGGGGACTTCTCATCTGACTAGCTCTTCAGGTACACAATACACTGGGTAAATGACGCTGGACTAGATAGGAGGTGACTGGACAGTTTTCTTTTTTGTCCTGAGACAATGTGTTCAGGTAAGATAAAGGGTACTACAATCATAAACAATATTGTTGTTCCCAAATGATGTGGCTAGAGGAATTCTGTATATAGGGCAGGGAGTTGCAGGCGCAGTGGGACAGTGGGTCGCTGTTCTATTATTATTATTACCCATTCTTACGTTTCTTCCAACATCAGCTACTCACATGCAGATCAGCAGGAGGGTAGCCCACTGTACTCCAGTGGTACTTCGCTGTCCTGTTATTATTACCATATATCCTTCTCCTACAGGGCTATTGGCTAGACTGGCTGGAACAACTCTCTAGTGCTAGACTAACAGCGAAAATATATTCTCCATATCTAGCACTTATTGATAAAACCGGATCGAGTTACCGTCTAGTGACCCAGAACAAACTGAAACCTTTTCCCATCAATTTCCATATGGGGAGGAAAGGGAAGGAGGTGGAGGGGAGATGGGGGTGGAGATGGGAGTGGAGGACGAACAACAGCCCTCTGGCGATGATGCAATGAACTAACTCAGCTGCTCTCTGGATCTCAAAGTAAACATACAATATTCGATATTCCTACGAATAAATTTGAATTTCCTGCCATTTCTCCTGGACTGGTGCCTTGGATTACGTTATGGGAGGGGAGGGGTAGGGGAAGGGCTGGGAGTTCTCTGAGGGTGACTCATGTGATGTCAGGGAGTACTCATGATGTCATCAGAGGGTAGGGTTCGTTACTTGATCAGTAAATTAATTAACAAATTTAATTTGATATCAATTTTATATCAAAATTGGACCAGAACAGCCTTTATCCCATTACTTAGATTTCTCAGTGTAGTAGCATCTGTCATTCCTACCTCACTCCACTTCGTGATGTCATGCATCACCTACTGCAAATTAGCTCGACTGAGATGTAAAATTCGGAGTGATGGATGTTAATGCTATTTCAGTTGCTTAAAGTTTTGTGGAATGACATTTTTAGTATATTTCCTTGCTTCTTCAACTGAACAATTAATCCAATTTTTGCTGGTGCATTTAGAAAGTTATTGTTAAAATTACTTTCAGCTCGTGAATTATCAGTTACAACATTGCTATTAAGTTTAAATGTTGTTGTATCTTGTACATTGGCTGGGTGACCTTTCTGACATACCACAGAATCTCAAATAGTTTTATTAATCTTATAATCCGCATTATTTATGTCTGTCAGAAAATGCATATTTCTCGACGTTTAAATGTCTTTCCTTGAAGTACTACAGTATTTTTGTAGTATGCAAGTAATGTCAGATCTTGGCATATTCTGGCCTTGATTTAAATTTACCTCTTACTCTTACATGATATTTTAATTCACTAAGTTATCTGTGGCTTTCTTATTTTTAATACATTTTCCAGAGTACTTTTTAGAAAAGCTATCTTGCAATATTGACACAAATTCACTGTTAAATCACTTGAATATGAGATTAGCATCTCTTTATATAAAGACCTCGTCGCATTCCACCACTTTTAACTTGGTCTTAAAACATTCTATCCTGCGCCCATTAATTTGTATGTTTGTTCTCACGTTTATAAGGTTTCTTAATGAATGCCCAGTATAAACACTTCTACAAATCTTATCAGGAGACGCTGAATGTTAATTTAGTAATAATGCGAAAACGGCAATATGTGTTCTGGTGCGCAGGGCAGAGGTGATCCCTCCATATTTTTAACAACAGAAAACGTGAACAGAAGTCGATTCAGTTTGCTCAGTTACCCACAATTGCTGTATCTGAGTCGGCTGTTCCTACCTTACTCCGTTTCGTCATGTCATGAGCAGCTACTGCATCTTTACTCAACCGAGATGTAAATTTCCAAATGAAATATGGCTCCTAGAGCTGGAAATTTTACCCCAGTGGGACACTTCTGAGGGACCAGTTGAACAAATATGTTAGTCTAGTGTGAAGAATGAAATCAATACCTGCTACTAGCCCGCTCCTCGTGAGTGCTCTTCGTAAGCAGATAAAGCTTCTGGTAATGCAAAACAAAGTTACCGCCATACACACGTTGAAGCCAAAAATGCTGTAGTGTTGCTCTGTTTATATGAATGTGTGGCGTCTGCTCTTTCGGACCTAATGTAGTTCTCGTCTGCGCAGATGTGGCGGAGGGTCCGCCGGTGGTTGTGCTGCTGCGGCAGCACTGAGGAGGAGGAAGAGAAGAGCGTCCAGCTGGAGGAGGAGGAGAAGAACGTCCAGCAGGAGGCGGAGGGCGCCCCTCCAGACCCAGAGGCGGTCATGCAGCAGGTGAGGGTCGCCGTTGTACTCCGCTCTAGAATGTTGGCAGTGTTTGGGGGCAGCCAGACTGTACAGAAGTTTTGCCAATGTGTGGAGGCACCGAAAACACGCCACACTGCCACGCCTAGTGCGACGTAGGAAACCCTTTCGCATTCAAAACAGCATCCAGTCGTCTCGGAATGGATAAATGCACCTCCTGTACTGTTTCAAGGGAAACTTATACAATTTTTCTATCAAAATAGTGGCAGCTTCAGGTAGCAATGATGCTTGTGGATAGCGTTCATGGAAACTTTTCTCCAAAGAAGCCCACAAAGGCTCAGTAATATGGAGATCTGGTGACTGTGGTGGCCATTGAAGATGAGACGGTTCATCCTGGTGCTCACAAAAACAATCCTGAGCGCTGTGGGCTGTGTGTACAGGGGCCCTGTCCTTTTGGAACACAGCATCACCATTGGGGAAAAAACATTGTACCACGGACTGATCAGCGAAAATGGTCACATAATCCTTGGCAGTAATAAGAGAGTGGAGAGTAACCATAGTACCCATGGAATATCACGATATGGGTACCATGTTTCACTCTTGGGACATGTGCTCGGCTAGAAGATGTGAAACAAAGCTCATCCAATCAAATGTGTTTCTTCCATTGCTCTATAGTCCAGGTTTTCTAGATTTGGCACCATGTTGCAGGAATTTGCGAAATTCAAACACTTCCATCAGATCGTTACAGGGTATAGCGTGATCCACCGAATCAGACCACTCGTTTCCAGTCGTCCATTGTTCTGTGGCATCGATCTATACTCCACATGAACCATCGCTTAGCACTGATTACAGAAATTTGAGGCTTATGAGGAGCTGTTTGACCATTGTGTCCCATTCCTTTTAAACTCTCTACGCACAGCCGTTGTGTTTGCTGGGCCACTGATAGCAGTCTGGAATGCACGAGTCATTCCTTCTGCTGATTTCAGGCGATTATTTACAACCTCCTTCCACAGAGACCGGTAGTCCCCATCCGTCAGTACGCGAAGTCTGCTTGGTGCTGGTTTTGCTGTGGATATTCCTTCACGTTTCCACTTGACGACCACTTCACCCACTCTCGACTTGGGCAGCTTTAGAAGGGTTGAAACGTCGGTAATGGATGTGACTCTGGTGGCGAGTGGAAGTGGGCAGAACTGGGTTCTCCGTGCTACTGGGAAGCATCACGAATAGTCAACGCTCTATTGACCTGAGAAGTCTGAATAGAAATTGAGAAGAAAGTGCAAACACGTATTGCTAAGTGAGATAGTTCAGTTTTGAAAAGGCATATAACTTTTACAATTCCACAGAAATTTTTTCATGTTATATCTATTAACAGAGGTAAGGTTAGCTACTATGAAGCTAATAAACCCTTTTGTCTACAGGAGTGGGAGAAGTTCGTGCAAGAGTTCTATGCAGCATATAGTAGACTGGCTGACGAACTGTCTCTAAGTTCCTCACAGGTGAGTACCACTAAGTCTCTAGACTTCTCTCATAATTGATCGCCAAAGTTTCTAACTGCATGTGTACTACTTACAATTCATCCATAGCAGATAAGAGTGCCATAAAATCTGTTAATGTTAAATCCAGAAGCAAAGTTAGATGTTATTTACTATGTAGCTGATAAAGTCTTTTGTCCGCAGGAACGAGAGCAGTTTATAGATGAATGCTTTGGCATGTACTGCAGGATAATGGAGGAGGAGCTGCTGGAATCAATAAGGGTGAGTACTACACACTCTGTAGACTTTAGTCTTAACTGAAGGTTGCATATTCTAGGTAGATGCGCACTTCTTAGCTATAGTCCACAGAAAATCACAGTGGTGTAGGAATTCATTTCTTCAGTCTCTAGCCCCACACTTAACCAAAAACGTTACGTGACCTGCCATTGTGGATAGTTACTTTTGAGACCTTTTCTTGTTTGTGAGGCGGTTGGGTATATACATTTCTTGATGCAACAGCTAGTAATCTTTATTGGGCTAGAGACACAGTTGTCTGGGACTATAGCTATTTGTGCTTCAGAATGTTACTGCGAGGAAGGAGAGGTTCGGGAGACAAAGACACTTTGTAATACAGCAGTGTATCACGATTCAGTGCAAGCGGTTGAAGAGTTACATGTACAAAGACAGAAGCGGGGTCATGGTTGTAAAAACTGTCGAAAGATTGTGTTATGGGAAGAAGCAAACTGTGGTCAAACACATTCGCTTGAGTACAGAATATGTCAGCACCAGTGAATCTTACAGTTACGCCAAAAACTGAGCGTTATCAGGTGTCATGAGTGTTGACGTTGTCTTGCAGGCTACGGCGGGCGCACCCCTCGCCACCACGCCCCCAGCCTCCAACTCTTTGGAGGCGCCGCACCGGAAGGGGAAGCGACGTCAGCGTCGTCGTGGCTGGCCCTCTCCTGCCCCCAGCAGCTCCTCCTCCAGCAGCGGGGAGGCTCCGCGCCGCAGGTGGAGGCCGAGTCGGCGCTGCCGCAGGAGGAAGCTGCGCGTGCGTCATCGCCGCCGGCCCACTGCCGCCCCCAGCAGCTCCTCGTCCGCCTCCGGCAGCAGCGAGGAGTTGCGGCGCGAGAGGCGGAGGCCCAGCCGCCAGCGTCGCGCCTGCGTCCGCACCAGGGGGGCCGCGCAGCTGTCGGGAACACACGGGGGCGCTCTGCGCCGTAGCTACAGGCTCTGTTCACGAAGACATTTTAAATAAACGACTCTTTGTGGTCTTTCTGGGCACTCTGTTGTTGTTCTTGTAGTTTCAAACATTGGTACACGTCACAACGATGATCGATATTACGAATCTGTCAAGAAACCTTTATGAGAATCCACTGTATAAAGGCCAGATCCTGCTGGAGTATTCCATGAAGAAATGTTAGCAGCAGCAACATGTTTGTAGCAGAGACACACTCTGTTGGAGTATGCCTCTTGCCTTGTGGCACGGTTCACTCATGTCCAACTTTCCCAGTTGACGCTTGAATGTCGGTTCGCTTGAAGGTCGGTTTCAAAAGGAACATTCTACATTTGAAAATTAATGGGAACACTAGGGCTGCCATGGAAACACCCCTGTGGCAGTTCATGTCAGGCATCACGTCACGGTCTCTCGACATCAAACCTTCCCGCAGTGGCTGCCGCTCCAAGTGTTAGTGCAGCTGATTGCAGGGCGTGCCGAGTGTGGTTCAAAATGGCTCTGAGCACTATGGGACTTAACTTCAGAGGTCATCAGTCCCCTAGAACTTAGAACTACTTAAACCTAACTAACCTAAGGACATCACACACATCCGTGCCCGAGGCAGGATTCGAACCTGCGACCGTAGCGGTCGCGCGTTTCCAGACTGTAGCGCCTAGAACCGCTCGGCCACCCCGGCCGTGACGAGTGTGACAAGGGTGTAATCCCTCTTGCACGAATTGCAGGTAAAGCACTAGAATGGACGTGCTGGCCACCACCAAATACTTCTCATTTGACTTCAAGAAAACCTTTTTGGCAAAATAAAATAAATTTTGAAGCCTTAGCATCAGATAGCTGCGCTCGGCGATACACTGTAATTCTCTACACCATTCATCACAATTAGTGTCATGCATCAAAATTACTTAACCCATTGCGCGAAATTTTAAGAGTTTACTGCAGTAAAAACGTTCTATTTGGTTCATTTTAGGTCATACATTGCTGTAAATGGAATTTAGCTAACATATGGAAATTGTATTAACAATGAAGGCAGAAAGATAGCTGCCTCCATTCTCAAGATAATGGTTTGAATGTCTATGGGAGGATTGTCCATTTCGCCCCTTTCTCTGCATCTGTAACATTAATAACCTGCATGTAACGCCATTGGTATTTCATAAACTGTTCAAGATATCATAATGATGAGTTTTTTTTTTTTTTACAAACTATAGAATCAAAAGAACGCATTTTGTCACACAACTAACACTCAAAACTTTTTTTCTTTATAGAGATATGGAACTAACTCTAGCTTTTTTCTATTGGAACAATGTACTTTTTTCAATAGCATTCAATATCTCATCGAAGAAGAATACAGTGGCGTAGCACATGTTAACATGTTCTATGTGGGCTGCTGAACTCTAATTAGAACCTGTTACTTGTTATGTCTCAAGATGTAATCGCTAAGTACCTACATGTTATAACTCTGAGTTTGCATCGAGGCCTTCTGTTTCTTCGCAACTTTCAGAATACTTTATAGCTATATGCAAAGAAGCAGCTTGGCAGGTAGTCTTTCTAGCATCACTACTGGAATGGTCTTTCGACCAGGCACCTGATACTTTACTTCACTTTCTTTTACTGAAGATCCACACATCTAGGATGGCATCATCCTGTGATGACAAGTACGAGATAAAATAACCTGTCATCATCTTCAGCGTCCACTAGTCCTGGACAAGGATACAGCATAGAAGATGAGCATTGCCACTGATCGAAGTCTGATTAATAGTTATTTCGGGCCGCAGCTCCTGAAAAACCAAGAATTAGAATAAAATAGTAAGGGTAAATGTCACTACGGTTGACGGAAGTCTGTAAATATGGTTTAAGAATATAGTAAATAAAGAAGACAGAATCGTGACAACATACTGATGACAAAACTTTGAAATATGCAGGAAAAGTGTAAAAGTAATTGTGGTACCTTTTAAGTAAAATTTCACACAACGCCTTGCCGAAGCAAGGGGGAAGTAGAAGCAACAGGGAAAAGACGTTTACGGCATTAAGCCCCCGACTAGTATTAAGGGAATCATTTTGAAACAGTATACATAGAGCGTCCTCATCCAGGAATGAGCGAACAGGCTCCAAGAAAAGAAAAAAATTTTGGTTTACAATAAACCTGTTACCCAAAAATCAGTCAAAATCATGCCTATGGTACTACATGATGGCTCTAACGACTGTAAATTAACGCTGTGTGTCGTATGGTCATAACATAAGCCACTTTCAGATCAATCGCAGTGTTTGATGCCAGCGTCTGTGCATATCGTCGTTGACCGGTTCATTACAGGACTATACTGCGGCGAATGCAGCAGTTGGTACACACGTGGCTTACTGTTTCCTCCTGCAGTTTTCCTGTGTAGAGCTTGCTGGCGATCTTCACAGTGTATCTGTTAGATGTTGTGTGGCGTAGCAGGGCATAGTGTTGGTTAGGCCGTAAACAAAATGACTGTGAGTATGAGATTACTTGAACCATAGACACATCGGATGTGGAAACTGGATGCTTGACGCTCTGCACGGGACTCTCAAAGAACTGCAAGGTGGATTCATTGTACCTATACAGACAACACGCTTCGTATACGCAGTGGTGACACAACTCGAGCTCTGTTAACAAGCACACAGCCCAAACATCTGAATCAAATGGGATGCAGCATTACACTGATTATCTGAAGAAAAGTCTTCCCATCATTTTGTCCTGAGTTGACCCAGTTCAAGTAAGATGTGAAAGAGACACAATTTTCTTGCAATTTGCAAGCACTTGTCAAAGGCCCATATTTATCGTACGAAGCCAGCTTCAATGAAAATCACACGTCAGAGAAGGAACTGCTTCCATTTCGGCAAGTTCTAGTAAACACACTGAAATTCAGCCAGTGATAATAGGTCCTAATACGAAACGGTCAAGAAATGATGTACCCTACGGTCATAAACTGCATACTTTGTATTTTTCTGATCGCAAACCGTTATCTTGATACTCTTTTGCCCACAGAACAATGCTTACGAGCAGCCACCAATGTTCTGCAGTGCAAAGTTAACTTGTATTCTCAGTGCAGTTGTGTAGCGTAAGTTGTGTGTCTAACCGAGGAGCTCAGACTGTGCACATAATGTCACTTTACCGCAAAATCTGTTGTCAGGAAGGCAAGTTGATCGCCAGATTGGCGTACACCTAGCAACATTATTTGAACATACGACAAGTCCCATGAAGTAGAAAACAATGAACATCTGCCTCATAGTGGTCCTTTGCTATCAAATGGTGCTAACTGATGTCTGTTACCTATAAATTATGGCTCGTAGGTGCACTGAGGAGAATTCAGGAGAACTGCACACATCATCTCTGGAGGCATCTGGGAGTGGAGCCTCGTCACAAAGCAGTACACAATTGTCTCCGCATGATCAGCTTGGCCTCTGTCCGTCCATTACAAACTAGACCACACGTCATCCTCGCCCTCCCCAGGATCATGGTGAGGGAATAATGCGGGCAAAGGAACTCCAGCTCTGTATTGTTTGTCTCCTGATGATCATGGCAGTGGAGAGTGGAAGTATCCAGGTTCCAGCATGCATGTCAGGCATGCAGTTGCCCAGGCCGAGGTGGGTCAGTCATGTTTTGAGTCAGTACCGTCCACAGAGGTCAGACGCCTCTTCTCACCGATTTGAGGGCAGTGCACTACTGGAAAAGTAGCCTCCATCCTATTGTCCAGACCCTCCAAGGCAGTAACGCATGAGCACACCTTTGTCCAGAAGGTGGTGTAACGTCTCTTAGCAAAAGACATATTATGTAATAAAGCGAAAACATTTTGTATAATGTTTTGTTCTTGTATAAAGTTATGCACTGTTTTATTTATTTATTTTAGATAATATCTGTGTCGGCGAGTACTGAAACCGCCACAGACGATAAATATCAAACAAAGATGAGAATATGTGACTAGTATAAATAATACAAAACGAACATTCATTTCTCTATCGTCTTCTTGGAGTTACGTGTGTAGGATAGCCTGTGCTATTGTCAAGTTTGTAAGAGGGACGCCATTAAGTAAGGTTTTATAAGGTGTGTAATCAATCAAATTGTTTAAATGTTTTGAATAGAGTTACTTAGTGAAACCTTGCATTATGATTTGTAATAAGCTTGCCTGGTATTTTATCCCATCCCTTTAACACATTTTCAGTTATTTAAATATTATTCGTGGTGCAGAGCTGCGCTACGAACGAACGAGCCGTTGCCGCGGCGCATTCAAATTGCATTAAATGAAAGCTATCATACCGCAAGGAAGCGGGCAGGTAATAGTGAAGTAAAATTATTTCTTTCAGCTTTTGGAGTTTCAGAGCAGAGCAGCAGATTTTATGATGTGTTTTACAGGTTGATGCGGGCTGCTGATAATATATTACTAACAGTGCAAAAAGATAATTTACGTTCATAACATAAAAGAAATCTTGCTCTGCGTAGTTCTGGTCTGGCAACCTTATAGTAAAAACATATTTTTTCTCCGATAATAGTCTCATGTTCTCGTGTTAGTCATGGTACTTATTGTTGTTTTACTGTTAACAAAAATTCACTGCAAAATTATGATGTTGAACAATCATTGCGTACTGTATCATCAGTATTGATAACGAAGTAATTTTCACTAACCTTTTTAATAACTATAAAGTAAGGAAGATATGTTGAACTTTATGGCGAGTTACAGTAACGAAAAAAATGTTGCTTTAATAGAAAGCCAGATCCAGAACAATAAGAACATAATATATTTTGTTTTGTTGAAAATTAATGATCCAAAGAAAGGCATAGCACAGCATCACCAAAAGGTATTTCGGGTCTCTTTTCGTAGTAACATATTTTATCTCATACATTAGTTGTTACGCGAGTAATAGTAAAAACAAAACAAATAGAAAAGAGACAGAAGTGAAAGTGGGAATCCATCAAATGGAATAGCCTGCGATATCCGGTGACATGAACCCTACTCAGCATGCGTACAGTGAGTTGCAGCTTACAGTGTACAGTCGGAGGACTCCTTCTCACACACAGGATGACCTCTGGAAGGAACTCATCCAAGAGTGGGACAGGCTTCAGTAGCAACGTCTGACGGCATGTCGGCAGCATACCAAGGATGATGCGAGCATATTACCATTCACCGAGTTTAGCAAAACTGTATTTTTTTTATTTCACAAACAAGTAATTTTGGGCATAATGCTTTTAGTTTGGTTTTTCCTTTTTTTTTCACTGAAAACTTACTTTGTTCTAGTTTCAGAACAGTTATTCTTTCATTCCCTGCTTCCCTTGAGTTCAAGTGCACACATGTACATAGATACACAAGCTGTTCAATACCATTTGTGAGCCCTTTATAACGGGAAGAGTAGCAAAAGTACTACTTCTTTTGTATTCACAAAATACAGTTGGCGTCCAACATACTGCAGAAAGCAATTACTGTTACTGAGGTGGGTTACTAATCAGGCACCACCTAAAGAGCTTCACCCTAGGGAAAAGTGGCTATAAATTCAAATTTAAGTCAACAGAGATTGCCAATAATTTATTAATAATTTTTGTACATGACTCAACCAGACTATGAAGATGAGGCCAGATTGTTAAACAGTTCTATCAGAGATATAACTTTTAGCAACAGTCTAGTTTCTGATTCGACTGAATGATGATTATTTAAAGTAAAAGCATATCCAGTGTGGTTCTGTTTCTCTTCTTCTTCTTCTTCTTCTTTTTGTAATTGGGATCTCATCCCCCCACGACATACGAGATATATGGATGCAAATTTAAGAATATTTTTTAAACTCTATAAAAAGATGAATGTATCAGCCTGTTTACAAATAATAATGTTCTTTTCTTTGTTTAAAATTTAGAAAAGAAACTAGCACCTGCCTCAGGTTTGCACGGGTTACATGAAGTGTGGCATTGCAGTAGCAACTTAATAGCACCACTACCGTACAACTTCTCCATCTATATTTACTTACCACATGGTGTGTGGAGGTGGGTGCCCTGCATCATTACTAGTCATTTCCTTAAAAAGTCTTCCAGCAACTGACATAACTGCAAACCTAAGCTGTATGCTCGTACATGAAGCAGTTACAATAATAAAAGCACAGGAAATTAGCCACAGGGTGAATATACAGATACAATACCATGTGGCAGTGCCTATTTTGTTCAGAAGTACAATGCAGTGTTCGTTCAGACATGTACGCATGTATGAAGGAAGAGGAACTGCAACGACAACATCCGTTACGAAATATATTAAATGTATTTGAAGTTGTGAGTATGGACAGCGATCAGCTGTATAATAGAATGATGCCACTGAAAATTTGTGCTGGACCAGTACTCAAACTTGGATTCCTCCCCTATCATGAGCTGTGGCCTTACCATTAGCACAACTCATGGCCAGATCCAAACTTCCATATGCCACCACCCATGTGTCTATGACCTGCAATAGTAGCTTCATTATGTATGGTGTGTGTCAAGATTTTCTTTGCAACATGTGGCAAACCTGCAGGCTTGCGTAGGCACAATATCTTTGACCTTGGTCTATAAGCTGCTTCTAGTCCAAGCGGCACATTGATGCAACTGCTCAGTTGTGAGTTGTGCTGTAATAAGTTAACACGTGTTTGGGTCTCTCGTCACAGAAATGGAGCCACATAATATTGTGCAACGGTATGCCATTTATTTTTGCGTTAAATTGGGTGAAAACGCGACGACAACTTACGGTAAGCTTCAGAAGGCTTTTGGAGAGGAGGTTATGTCAAGAGCTCAAGTTTTTCGTTGGCATAAAATGTGTAGTGAAGGCAGAACGAATGTTGAAAATGAAGACCGCTGTGGATTCGTACGATCAAATCGAAGATTATCCGAGAAAATGATTGCAGAAGAAGTGAACATCAATCGAGAAACGGTTCGTCTAATAATAACTGAAGATCTTGGTATGAGAAAGATTTGTGCAAAAATGGTCCCCAAAAATCTCACACCACAACAACGAGAAACAAGTAAAAATGTGGCAGTCGATCTGTTAGAGCAAACAGAAATCAATATAGAATTGTTGAGCCGTGTTGTCACTGGTGATGGAAGTTGGTTTTTTCAGTACGATCCAGAGACAAAACGCCAAAGTTCGCAATGGTGCTCAAAGGGACCACCCAGACCAAAAGAAGCTCGCATGTCGAAGTCAAAAGTGAAATGCATGCTTGTGTGCTTCTTTGATTCCGAGGAAATTGTTCATAAAGCGTGGGTGCCTCCTGGACTAACAGTTAACCAATATTACTACAAAGTGGCCGTGCGGTTCTAGGCGCTACAGTCTGGAGCCGAGCGACCGCTACAGTCGCAGGTTCGAAACCTGCCTCGGGCATGAATGTGTGTGATGTCCTTAGGTTAGTTAGGTTTAATTAATTCTAAGTTCTAGGGGACTGATGACCTCAGAAGTTAAGTCGCATAGTGCTCAGAGCGATTTAAACCATTTTGAAATTTTAGAAAGACTTCGTAAAAGAGTTCTTCGTGTCCGTGCCAACACTGCTGATAATTGGATTCTGCATCACGATATTGCGCCATCCCATACTGCTCTGTCAGTACAGCAATTTTTAAACTAAAAACAAATTTCAATACTACCACAGCCACCTTATTCACCATATATCGCTCCATGCGACTTTTTTCTATTTCCAAGAGTCAAAACGGCGGTCAAGGGACATCATTTTCAAACAACACAAGATTTCCAGAAAGCTGTGACGAGGGTTCTGGAGGATATTACAGAAGATGAGTTACAGCAATGTCAGAAGCGCTGGAAAAAGTGTGTGCAATCAGAAGGGAACTACTTTGAAGGAGACAACACTAAACGTGACTAAAACGGTAAGCAACATTTTTTTTTCACATCAGTCTCATTACTTTATTGTCACACCTCATATATCCTTGTACACAGGAGACATTTTAATTTAAAGTCTGTTGCCTGGCGTCTGTGAATAAATACGATATTGCAGTGCCCGTGTTTTTCAGAAGTACGGCGTAGTTTTCTTTCCTGTTCTCTCGGAAATAGAGCGCTGGGAAAATGACCGTCTATGTGCCTCTGTATGAATCCTTATTTGACTTATCTTCATGGTCGTTACACGAAATTTACGTTTAAAGCAGCAGAATTGTTTTTCAGTCAGCCTCAAATGCTGGTTTTCTAAATTTTCTCAATAGGGCTCCTTGAGAAGAATGTTACCTTCTCTCTAGTGATCCCCGTTTGAGTTCCCGAAGCATTTCCATAAAACTACCCATACTCAAAAATGGGTTGCATTAGTCTCCTATATGCGGCCTCCTTTACAGATGAGTTATACTTTCCTAAAATTCTCACAGTAAACCGAAGTCGACCATTCACCTTCCCTGCTGTCATTCTAACATGCTCATTGTATTTCACACTGCTTTGCAACATTACGTCTAGATATTTAATCGATGTGACTGTGTCAAGCAGGACACTATTATTGCTGTACTTGAACATTATGGGTTTTTCTTTCTCCTACTCATCTGCCTTAACTTTCATTTTGTCTACATTTAGAGCTCGCTGCCACTCATCAGACCAACTAGAAATTTTACCTAACTTATCTTGTATCTCCCTACAATCACTCAACGACAACAAGTCTGTTACACCACAGTTTCATCAGCAAACAACCACGGATTGCAGGTTATCGTGTCCAGTAGACCATTTACGTACATAAAAAATAAAAGCGGTCCTATCATAATTCCCTGGGGCACTTCTGATGATTCCCTTGTCTCTGATGAACACTCGCCACGAAGGACAACGTACTGGGATCTGTTACATAAAATGTCTTCGAGCTACTCTTATACATGGTGACCTAAGCCATATGCTTGAACCTTCATTATCAGTCAGCAGTGGGGCATCGTGTCAAATGCTTTATGGAAATCTAGGAGTATGGAATCTGCCTGTTGCCCTTCATCTATGGTTCGCAGGCTCCAACGTGATAAAAGGGCATCCTGAGTTTCGCATGAGTGATGCTTCCTGAAGCCGTGCTGATTTGTAGGCACAATCTTCCCCTCTCAAGGATATTTATATTCGAACTGAGAATATGTTCAAGGATTCTGCAGCAAACCATTGTTAAAGATATTGGTTTACAGTTTTACAGAGCATTTCTCCTTCAGTTCTTATATGCTGGAGGCACCTGTACTTTTTTCCAGTCACTTGGGACTTTGAGGCTAATGCAAACTAATTAAAGGGTCAATACTGTAAAATACTCTTTGTTAAACAGCACTGGAATTCGATCTGGACCTGGCGACTTATTCATTTCCAACTCGTTCAGTTGATTCTCTACACCAGCAACGCTTATTACTACCTGTGCGATAGTCAAATGATGGAACTTTTGTACGCTTCCCCTGCATGAACGATTTCTTAAATCCGAAATTTAAAACTTCAGCTTTACTTTTGCTACCTGCCACACCAGACTTGTCAACAAGTGACTGGGTAGAAACCTTAGACCCACTTAGTGATTTTACGTGTGTCCAGAATTTTTTTGGATTTTTGGCAAGATCTTCTGCTAAGTTGTGAAGGTGACAGTAGTTGTAAGCTTCGCTCATCGATCTTTTTACAGAATCACAAATTTCTATTAACTTTCGCCTGCCATAATTTGCACATTCTCTTTTGAACCGAGAGTGAAGCTGCCTTTGCTTCCTCAGCATATTTCAAATTTCATTGTTAACCACAGTGGGTCTTTTCTGTCCTTCTTCCACTTATTCTGCACAAACTTCTCCAGAATATGATTTACAGTTCGTGTAAACTTTGCCTTTAATTCCTCTACATTCGTCCCACTGGAACTAAGTGATATCAATTCATTGTGTAAGTGGGATGCCTGTCTGCTCTTTCTAGCAGAAATACTCTTCTAGACCCCTTGTCTGATTTGCGCCATGGGCGCTAACACCGGTCTCTGTACTGACACAGCTGATAACCTTGGCGTTAAGGGCCTGTAAGCTCCTAATCTGACGCTGTTGATTAGGTTACACCAGTTGGTAGCTATGAGGTCCAAAATGGCTCCAAAACCATTACAGCTGAATCGGGTGACTGGTAGAAACATCCAAAAATCAACTTGATTTCACCTAGAACTGTTACACGACTACTTCAGTGTCACACTCAAATTCGACCTTAATAGAGGCAATATTTTTGTCAACTGTAGTAAAGACACCGTCTCCTGTAGCATGTCATTTGTTTTTTGACATATGTTCCACGAATTGCTAAATATCTCAGGGGTTTCTGCTTTGGGTTTCAGACAGCTTTCAGATCCAAAACTAATTTGAGTAGGAGTAGTTTCCTGGAGGGCAGTGAATTCAGGAGCTTCATTACGAATACTTTGATAATTTACTGATAAAATTTTGACAGTCAATCTGTCCTCACTCTGAACACGATCTGTTTTCACTATCTGCAAATCATCTGGTATGTGTCCATCGCCTAGCCTAAAAAAACCATGTGCACTTCACAAATACTCTGCTTCCTGAGGATTTGCTTCCCTTGTGTAGTGCACCTCTTACCTATCAAGGAGAGTCCTACGGTCTCCCATTGAATAACGTGAGTCCAGAAATCATCAGCCAAGCCCATCACAGAGTCAACAAATCCTTTTTTTGAGATCCTCCACACAGTTTCAATGCAAAGGACCCCAATCAACTCTAGACACAATGCTGCAAATTGTGAGCTATGCCTGCACCCAACGCTTGACAGCAGCAGCTTTCACCATCTCAACTAGCTGCCTGTGAGGTCTGGGGATGGCCTTGGAACCAAAGCAACAACCATTGTTGGTGCCGATGTGAGCCACAATTTTCAGAGGACTGCACCCTGCATGCTCGATAGCTGCAGGCAAGGCCTTCTCCACATCTCTGATGAAGTCCCCAGCAGATATGCTTAGCGTAAATTGGCTTTCTTTCCAGCCCTGAATGCTGTCTGCCTAAGGGTCTCCATAACACACTTCAATAACTAGTAAACCCCTCCCCCTGTGTGCCTATTCAGGTCCTGCTGAAGGAGCAGCTACCTGTCTACTCGCAGGGTGAATGGGCGAGGGCAGCCTCCACACTGGCCCTCTACCTTGAGCAGTGCAAACATGTTACCACCCACCACTCATCCTCCTGCAAGGCCCAATCCACTGTGCTGGGTACATTCAAATGATTGGAGCTATGTGCACCGAGATACATGGCACAAATGCTACATCTTCCATATTTAAATGGTAATCAGATTGACATTTGTGGCAATGATGGGAGCTACAAGATACCATGTAAATCAGTCTCCTACAGTAGTTCCTGAGATTAGACTTAATATTTTCAGAGAAAAACACAAAGGATAACTTTAATTTATAAAATGCGTAGCAGAAGCAGACGTTTGTAGATGTATAGAATATGGTAATAATAGTTTTGTGTTGCTCAATGCCATTGTCCAAGTCTTGCAATGAGATGCCAGTTCATGTTTGTATTGGTTACAATTAACTTGATTCATCAGAATGTGAGAGCAACACAAAATGTACAAATACCTGATCAGAAAACGACTATAGGTCACACAACTGTAACAAAGGTGTCTCAGAGTGAGTGGAGAAATGTCGCCACTGCAGGGAGTAGTGAATATCAAACGGACACTCTTGAGTGCACAGCAATAGCTCACACTGCAAGTTCTGCTATTAACTGGAAGACAGTAATGGCACCAGTTTCACAGTGGTAACTGACCTCAATTCACCACACTGCAGCCATATTGCACCAAATATTTATATATTATACACACAAACCTTCCTCGAAAATCAGTCTACCTATTAATAAAAATCCTATCAAAATCACTATAGCAGCACCTCAAAACTAGAACAAGCATATAGACAGATATGCAGAGAAGAAAATAAGTGTTTTGACAGGCAAAGGTAAAAAAAAACAAAAAGGACATTCAAAATGTAGTGAAAAGGATGGTGATATTCATTAAAAACCACCACTGAATTATCACAAAATAGCTGTAGGACCTGCATTGGGTAAAAATGTTGTGGGAGGAGGAGCAAGCATTGGATGTTGTGTAGGGAGGAAGAGCATAGGTGTAAATATATAAACAATTAGGTGGTATCTGGAAGTAGAGGTAGGTGGTAGGATAGATAGTGGGAAAGGAAAGATGAGTTTTGCGGGTCTGTGGACCTGTGGTATCAGGAGAGGAACAGATGGGGAGAAATAGGAAGGGAAGAGGTATGGGGAAGCTCTGATTTGAAATGGAATAGGTGGGGAGGAGTTCTAGTTGACAGGATGGATAAATATTGGAGCAGATTTCATTTTCTGGAGGAGGTATAGGATATGGAGCGTGTGTAGATGTAGGCATGGTGTGATATGTTTGTGAAGGCTTGGTAGATTAATGATCAGATGAGAAACATTAGGGTTCTTGGAATCAAGTTTGCAGATAGTGAAGGATATGCAGAGGTGCTGAATGTGGGTGAGGAGGGGTGGGAAATTAATGCTGGTAGAGGATCCATGTGTGGGAGGGTAAATGTATGCAGGCAATAAGACAGAGTGCTAGGTATTCAAGATTTTGGAGGGGCTGATAGAACTTCGTAGGGGTTGGTATTCATGCAACATTTACATAGGAGAGAAAGAGTTGCACCAAAGTTGTGTAGGTGTGGAGGATATTGGAAGGGTCAAATGCCAAAATTTGGCCAGTTATTATGAGGGTTTCCAAGAAAGTAATGCACCACATTTTTTCTTTAACAATTCTTTATTGAAAATAATGAGAATTACACAAATGAAAGAATGGTGTTTTATCTATACACCCTATTTTTCCACGAATTTTCCATCCCATTCTATGGTCTTATTACAGCATGAAACAGGGGTGTGTGTATGCCCTGTCGATACCAATTCTTGTTCTGGTGGCAGAGCTAGTGCTTCACTGTGTGAATCAACTCACTGTCCTCAAAATATCTTCCAAGAATGGCATCCTTTAAAGGCCCAAACAAGTGGAAGTCGAGGGGGCTAGGTTAGAGCTGTAGGATGGATGGGGTAATACTGTCAAATCCTGTTTCGCAATGCACTCAGTGGTCCTCAGACTTGTGTGGGGCCAAGTATTATTGTTTTGCAGCAAAACATATCCTGGATTGCTGTGGCGCCAAAGTCACCAGAAGCGCATCTTTAGTTTTGTTAATGTGTTGACATATGCTTCTGAATTAATGGTACTACCTCTTTGCATCACATCAATGAGATTCACAACTTCATAGTCCCAGAACACAGTGATCATAACCTTACCAGCAGAAGCAGTTGCTTTGAACTTTTTCTTCTGTGGGAGTGGGAATGGCACCATTTCATTGACTGTTGTTTTGTTTCTGGCTCAAAATGGTGAAGCCAGGTTTCATCGCCTGTCGCAGTCTGTGACAAGAAGTCCTCCCCCTCAGCTTCAAAATGTTGCAACAAATCAAGACAAATGTTTTTTCTGCGCAGGTTGTTATCCACTGTTAGACACGACAGGACCCATCTTGCACACACTTTTGAATGTCCAAGAGTGTGGATAATTGCATCCACACTTCCTTTGCTGACTGACAGATGCAGTGCCAACTGCCGAGTCATACTGTGTCTGTCCTCGCAAATGATAGCTTCAGCTTGCTGCAACATGTCAGGTGTGACCGTCATGGACGGACTTCCCAACCGCTGAAAATCATGTAGCTCTGCCAAACTGCCTTCTGATGACATCACCCTCTGTGCTCAGCAACTAACTGTACTTTGGTCATCTCCATAGACTTCGCACAAATGTTTGTGAATATTCTCCACAGTTTTTTTCTCTGCAGTGATAAATTCAAGACGGTACGTTGCTTGCAACTACATCACCTACAGACGCCATTTTGAAACTGTCTTGTAGTCACACTATCTGTCAAAAGTGATGGAAACTTGGTGTGTTCACGTAGGAGACGTCAAATAGTACATACATAACGTTTCGCATTCTTAGCATTGTTTTTGACTGAGAAAAAAAAAGTGGTGCATTACTTTCTGCACAGCCCTCATAGTTTTAGTCTGTTGTGGGCTTGCTCTTGAACGGTAGATGGGGGTTTCCATGCTCAACGGCATTCCAATGTTAGTCCAAGGTATTTTAATGTGCTAGTTAATTGGAGAGGCAGAACAGTTGTATATATGGTGAGGTGTAAATCACGGTTTCTCCTTTAATTCTTGCCTGAGTTTCAAAATGGTTCATCTTGAGGGACCATTGGTTACACCAGGAGGTATAGTGACTGAAATGAATTTCGAGGGATCATTGAGATTTCTAGGTCATAGGGAAGAGGGCTAAGAAAGTGGTGTCATCAACATGCTGAAGGAGGTGGACTGGTGGAAGTGTTTTACGCTTTTTGGTACTGTAGAAGAGGTAAATGAGAACAGAAGGCTGGATCCTCAGGGAACACCTGCAGGAGGATGGAAGGTTTTGGTGTTTGCAGTTTGCATTGTTAATGGTGACCAATTATTATTTGTGATTAGACAGGAAGAAGGTAAAGAAAGCAGACATAGGTAACTGGAAGTGCACCAATATAGAGTTTATGTGTGTTTGTGGCCAATGGGCATTCAATGACCGGCTTATCAGCGCCATACATCTAGAGTTTGAAAATGAGACTGGAATGACATACACAATCAGGCTTTCTCCAGGTCGAGGGAGAAAAAACTGCTGATTTTTGGGTGTCGAATTGGTGGGACAGGGGATGAGTGAGATACAGGAGTCGATCATCAAAAGAGAATCTGAGACAGTAACCAGTCTGTTTAACAGGAAGGTGGTGGTGTTTATGAATATATTGGGAGAGGGTGGAATCGAATATCCTGCTGGTACTGGGATGACGTGGATGGGGTGGTAATAGGTGGCATCAGTAGGTAATTTGTGCAGTTTGAAGGAACATTGGATTTCGTAAGTTTTCCACAGTTCAGGATGCTAAATTGTGGATGATTCAGCATTACAAAGCATTGAAAAGAGGACAAGAAAGGACAGAGGACGTTCTTTTAGTTGTTGATAGGTAATATGATCATGAGCATTGAGAGCATTGCATTTTTTGTGAAGTATCTGTGTCATGTTGCGTGTTGAGGTACGTGTATTTAATTCTGTTTGTAGTACTCCTATAATGTTGAAGTAGTGGAAGCTGGGGGCTGGGGATGGGACAGCGGATTTGTGTGTTCGAGAATGGTAGAGAACAAGGAGTAATCAAAATGAGGGTTGTTAGGGGACGGAGAAGATACCAGAGAATTAGGATGCAAAATGATCAGCAATGCTATGTTTGTTACATTGTGTATTGCAGCCCTCAAAATGAGTACTGTTGTGAGGGAAGATGATTACAATTTAGTCCTCCAACATTACTGAAATGCTGCTGTATAGACAGGGGCTTTACACGACATTAAAAGTAGATGCTGGTACTTTTTCTAAAAAAATAAATCTCAACTGAATTAATTTTGTTATTATTCTAATATTATAGAGAGCAAGAAAAATGACATGCTTACATGATGCAAGATGCAAGAAGAAAGGTGAAGATTATGTTACGTTTTCTGGCTCAATTTAAAAAAAAAGTGAAGAATGAAATAGGATACAATTCAGTCTCTGATTCTGACAAGAGAACCTCCCATCGCACCCCCCTCAGATTTAGTTATAAGCTGGCACAGTGGATAGGCCTTGAAAAACTGAACACAGATCAATCGAGAAAACAGCAAGAAGTTGTCTGGAACTATGAAAAAAATAAGCAAAATATACAAACTGAGTAGTTGACACGCAACATAATTAACATCAAGGACCCTGTCAGCTCAGGAGCGCCGTGGTCCCGTGGTTAGCGTGAGCAACGGCGGAACATGAAGTCATTGGTTCAAGTCTTTCCTCGAGTGAAAAATGTACCTTTTTTATTTTCGCAAAGTTATGATCTGTCCGTTCGGTCATTGACGTGTCTGTTCACTGTAATAAGTTTAGTGTCTGTGTTTTGCGACCGCACCGCAAAACCGTGCGATGAGTAGACGAAAGGACGTGACTCTCCAATGGGAACCGAAAACATTTGATCGCAAGGTCATAGGTCAACCGATTCCTCGACGTGGAAAACACGTCTGATATATTCCATACGAGACTAGTGACGGCATGTGCGTCACATGACAGGAAAATGTTGTCGACCCACCTAACTTGTACACTTGGGGAATGGGTAGAAAAGATTCTTCTTCCTTGCCCGATTTAGGTTTTCTTGTGGATGTGATAATCACTCCGAAAAAAATGATGAAAACATAAGAGTTCGTCACATAAACTGCAACGAATGAATGCAACAGTTTCGCAGTCGCACAGTTTTCCTTGTGCTCTGTCAAAACATATGTTTTTATCGTTTTCAATTTTTTCCGCGTGTAGACCGTCAAATCCTGCATATGTCCAAGCAAATCTGAACATGTCCTGGAATTTTGGAGAGCGAAGTTGATTTTGTGTAAGTACTTGAACTTTGATAATTGTCTGAAAATAAAAAATTAATATTTTCGCTGCCAGGAAGACTTGAACCAAGGACCTTTCGTTCTGCAGCTGCTCACGCCAACCACGGGACCACGGCGTTGTTGAGTCAATATACACATTTATATTGCATATGTTGCACATGGACTACTCAGTTTGTATATTTTGCTTATTTTTTTCATAGTTCCACACAATTTCTTCCTGTTTTCTCGATTAATCTGTGTACAGTTTTTCAAGGCCTATCCACTGTGCCACCTTATAACTAAATCTGAGGGGGGTGCGATGGGGAGGTTCCCTTGTGAGAGTAAATTCAGTGTCAGTACATAACAGTAATAGTTGCATAGCTACATTTAATCAATTAGGAAGTGGCTTTATCAACAAGTGTTTGGGATGTTTTGTGAATAGTATTTTACAATTAATCCAAATGATGTGATGTTTTTACTGTGACATTCAGTTGACAGGATAACTATTACATACTATTTGGCCCTTTGGTAGTAAAGCAAGAGGTGTTATGGCTTAGTGTGAATGGTTGAAATTTTGATTGAACTCAGGACTATTTAGATCACCATTTGCACCTACCCCACTCCCACCACATTTGGGCATAATTGACAGGAAACCTAAGAACACCAAGAAGCGACCTTCAAACGTTAACTTTAAAAGTAACAGAAGTGATTTTATTCTGCAAGAATGAAGTAACACTGGCTGTCCAGTGTGTGGAGAAGTACCATCTTGTATAAAAGTGGTCCCCACACATTCATGCTGTTGAAGGGCTGAAGTGAAGTTAGTGCTCAATAGACTCTCATAGCATTTACCATGGATGGTACAGGTAACAGAAGCCGCAGGACCCATCTCCTCGAAAAACTATGGCTATACGATAAACAATGCTGTCAACCACACCACACAGTTACCTTTGCAGAATGAAGTGGTACCAATTGATGTACAGGTGCATTTTCAGCTGTCCATATTCTACAATTCTGTGTATTTACATGTCTTTGGAGATCTAAAATTCCATACAAGCAAGAAATTCTAGAGCAAACATTTATCTTACGGAAGGTCAGTATTAAGCAACTCTTGAGCATATATATGGAGAGCAATACAGGAAATTTATGCACTGTGCTAACAGGTATGCCCAAAGTTCAGCCAATTCCCTGTGTACTGATTGTTTGCACACCACAACCCAACCCTTCCTGCAAAGCTGTAGCAAAATCCACTACTTACATCAGATCAGTTGTTTTCCTCTCTCTGCCTCACTGCACCTGTCTTTCTGAACTTCATTACCATTCTCTCCAGACCCTAGGGAGGCACTGGAACAACAACTTTTTTCATTACCCTGAGTGTCTGGAACTTCTTCAGATGTACTGGTACAGACTGACAATCCTTGTGAAGGAGCTTTGCTAGCAGCACGTGATCCTGCATTGAGATGGTCATGCCAAGCATTACAGATGCAAGCGAAGGAACAGTCATGTACACATCATCATTAATTTAGCATATTCTGCTGCTTACAGTGCCATCTAGTGATTGAATTTTTGTTAACTTTTTTTTCCATAACACTTCCCCCTTCTTTGTTAATATTCCATTGTAGTTTGACGTCATTCTGTGCAATAGTTCTTTTTTTAAAGTTTTATGAAACTGGAACTTTAATCGTAATCATCCTGTGTAATAAAAAAATGTATAGCCTATATCCCTTAGAATGTTTATTTGAACATGATGTAAAAATCTGAAATAAATCAGTCAATAATTTTCTGATACTTTGGTAACAGCATAAACAATCTCTTATGTTTATAAAGTATTGCAGATGATATAGTAGATAACGTTGGAAGTTGCATGAGGCTTTTTGCAGATGGCACTGTTATACACAGAGAAGTTGGAATGCTAGAAAATAATAGTAAAATGCACAGAGACCTTAAGGGGACTGACACCTGGCACAGGGAGTGGCAGTTTACCCTCAACAAAAATAAATGTAATGTCTTGTGAATACATAGACAGAAATACCCTTTATTGTATGATTAAATGGTTGCAGAAAAATCATTGGAAGCAATTACTTCCATAAAGGAGTATCCGTATGGAGCAATTTGTATTGGAAATATACAGTTGGCAGACTGAGATTTACTTGAAGAATGCTTGGGAAATGTAGTCCACCAATAAAGGAGCTAGCCTACAAAACAATCATTCAACCAATACTTGAATATTGTTAGTCAGTTTGGGGTCCATACCAGGCAGGATTGACGAAGGAAATAGAGAAGGTCCAAAAAAAGCACCATGTTTTGTTACTAATTCGATTAGTAAGCATTAAGGTGTCATGGAAATGCTCAGCCAACTACTGTGGCAGATGCTATAAGAAACGCATTCCGTATTAGTGTTTGCATTACTGTTCAAGTTCCATTAGAGTACATTCCTAGAAGACTCAGCCAATATATTGCTTCCTCTATATACCACATATTTCACCAAAAAGACCATTGAGATAACATTGTAGAGATGTCAGCCCACACAGAGGCTTAGCAGCAATCGATCTTCCCTACAACCATAGCTGTTTGGAACAGATAAAAGGAGGAAGAGACAGGGTACACAAAGTACCGTTCACTACACACCACAAGGTGACTTGCAGAATACAGATGTAGATGAAGATGTAAAGCACTTTTTTTTATTTCAGCTGGGTCTTTAAAAGAGGTATTTTTTGAAATATAATTTTTTTGGAAGGTTTTTATTCATTCAGTTCAACGTAAACACACTTTTAAAATGGCACAATAAAACATTCTTAAGTGATTGCACAACTTACTTGCAATTTTTCCCTATTGTCATTCATCTTTTGAAATGAGCCTTTCAGTTCCTTGATGCATAATTCCATGCAGTTTTGTATGAATCCTGTCCTTATAATTTTCCTGAGTATTGTGCTACAAAACTGGATGTTCTTCCACTAAAGAAATGAATGACTCAATGTTTATTTCCCAAACCATGTGCAGGTCTACATGAAGAAGTTAAAAAATAAAAACATTGGCAGTTAAGTGTAGGAAGAATGTACAGATACTGTACAATGTTGCAGTGCCTGTTTTGTTCAGAAGTACAATGCAATGTGTATTTAGGCCTAGATGCATGTCTAAAGGAACAGGCACTGCAGTGACTACAGCTGTTATGGAATACATATGGACAGGCATGAGCTG
The DNA here is from genome assembly GCF_021461395.2 of Schistocerca americana. Taxonomy (NCBI): domain Eukaryota; kingdom Metazoa; phylum Arthropoda; class Insecta; order Orthoptera; family Acrididae; genus Schistocerca; species Schistocerca americana. Next base: position 530,049,918 of record NC_060124.1, read on the forward strand.
TATAATGGAATGATGACAATGAAAATTTGTGCCAGATCAGGATTTGAACCTGGATTTCTTGCTTATTGCAAGTGATCACCTTCCATTGAGCTATCCAAGCACAACTTATGGCCAGACCCCAACTTCCATATGTCATCAACCATGTGTGTACAAGTTGCACTCAGTACATTCATTGTGTATATTCCTGTATAGGAGAGACTTTTCCATTGAAACTGACTTGCCTGGTGTTGGTGGATAGTAATGATATTTCAGTGCCTGTGTTGTTCAGAAGTATTATGCAATGTTCCTTCAGACATGCATGTATTGCAGCAAATACAGTCATTGTGAAAAACATTAAATATATTCCCAGTTGTGAATATGGACAATGGAATGACAATGAAAATTTGTGCCAGACTGGGACTTGAACTTGGAATTCCCACTTGTTTGTTGTAAGAAATTACAACATACTTTTAACATGTTCTTTGAAACTTACAAATAATCCAGATTTATACATAATATCTAGGATTAAGGTTAAAAGAAGTACCTTGCAGATAAACATGATTGCTTAAAGTGGGATCCATACAGCATCAGACTATAACTATCATATCTCTTCTGCTTTCACTCCTGAATTTTGCTGCCTATAAGCCAGGTGTCTTTCCTTCAGGAATCAGGTCTCCACAGTTGTAGGTCCTATTAGTTTGATGAACATCAAGTTGGCAACAGCCTTCAGGTGAAGTGATGCTCATAATATTGCTGTTACATTGTCGAACAGTCTGTAAGATCACAAGAAACGCTATTTACAGTCATAGGCCAACACACGAATGGCACATTTTCAGCAAAAGTGATTCCATTTCCAGTCTTTTCCTTACTTTCATACCTCTGCCATTTTCATCATTGCCTTCAAACAACTTATCTTTTTAATCACTTTGGATGAAAAATATTCTGTAATCTTACAATTAATTTCCTCTATGAAATGCTAATAGAATTCCACTGAATACAGAAGTCAACAAACAACATTACATCATCACTGCATGACAGTGGAAGCAGTGCCTCCTCACAAGATATTTTGAAATCTGAACACATAAGACTATTATTTATTTCTGTGGCTCTTAACACTCACCTATGAAATAAATTCAATAATATTATACGCATAATTGTTCTAGTCATATTCTGGAAAGGTTGTGAGGATGGCTTTCATGACATCTAAAATGAATAACAACATCTCATTTACAAATGACCCAGATATGGACAAAATCTAATATCATTACCTGATTTTGCTAGTACTGTCATTGATGTCTGATTTTTTTACCTTTTGATACAAATGAAATGTAGTTTGTTCCCTTCGGAGGATTCAGATAGTAAAAGGGGTGCATCCCAAGTGTAACTCAGGAAACTCAGCACTGGTTTATACAATTTCTTTGATGAATTACATTTTTACAGTTTTAGCCACTTTGTCAGTTAAGGATATGCAGAGTGGCTGTTTACATACACATCCTTTAGGATTTAACGATAATTACAAATACAAGGTCCTGAGTCTGGAGTGTCAGGATGCACAGCATGCCACCACTGCTGACACTGCTCATGCTGTACCCAAACAATCTTCAAAGCTCTCATCACAATCGTCACCAAAGATTTCTTTTTCTTCTTCTTCTTTCCTTTGTTTCTTCATGTTGCAGTTGGGGTATAAATTTTGATTTGATATATTTTGAGCTTTTCTTGTCTCTATTGAAGCTTCCTGTTCACAGATTCTGACTTAAGCGTCTTATCATCTGCTTTTTTTCCCTTCTATCTTTTTCAAATTTCTTATTCCTTTTTTGATATTTTCACTTCCGGCATAATTTTAAATGGCAAGCTTGGTACTACACATTAAGAAGAAACAAGTCCCACCATGAAGGAATTATCCAAACAGAACAGAAATTGATAGATGTGACATGCATGTACAGTCGTGCTCAAAAGTATCCGAACGACCTGAATTGCATTTCGCCTAACTCACATGCAACCGACATAACGCAGCTGTCTGGCAGGTCCTCTAATCGCTCCTTGGTACAGTCGTTTGACTATTGAAAATGGTTCCAACAGGTCACCACTAGAAAACACCGCTCTGTATCGCAATAACTCAAGATGTAAAGTAATACCACGATACTACACATATCAGGGACACCTTATCACAGATAAGACTGTCCTTAAGGTTTGTAAGCTCACATTTATTACAATAAATGACATACCTGAAACCTTACCACTCTCATTGTTACGACAGATAGGTAACGCACGTAGTAAGTTCGTCGTATTCATGATTTCCTCTTCAAGGTAACATACCGTAGTTATTATTTAACACAAAATGACATTAAAAACTTAAGGTGTTCACGAGCAGCTAGTTCAGAATATGTATGAACTTCAAATGACACGACGAACCGTCTCGTTCTGCATATGGATTCAAACCCAGGTCATGCAGACTAAGCAAAGATTTCGTGACTGACGGAAACTAACAGTCATTCCTGATTAGGCATACAGAGAGTGATATACCTCGATTTTAGACAGTATCAGTTAGCAAGTATGAACTTTAAATTACATAACGAAAACATTTTTAACGGACGCGAATTCCTACCCAGCACCTATTGTCCCTGTTAACGAACTACGAGAGATGTTAAACATTGCTTCTTCACAAGTAACTTACTTGAAATGCCGTAAGGTAAAGCTTTGTGCTGGACAGGGATTCGAACCCAGAACCTAATCGGATTGATATCGAAGCACAATCAACTGTGACATATCGGATTTTCTCGGCAGTAGCTAGATATTTTAACTGAAATGACGAGACGAAACATTAATTTTTTCCTTCCCAGGACTCCAATCTGGCTCCTATCGCTGTTATATTCTAGAGAAAACGAACGTTAAATATGGGTTGGTTGCAACAGCAGCGACATGTGAGCATGTTTGAACTAGAAATAATATGACGAAGAATTCAGTGCTGACCGGGAATAGAGCTCCACACATATCGTTGTTGACTACACACAAAGAGACTTCAGCTACCGAATTTTTCTCCACCAGCGGCTCGGAATAACATGTTGAACTTACAGTGATCTCGCAAATAGGTCTGTGTCTCACTGGGAGTCAAAAACGTCAAATGTCGTTAGTGCTGACAACGAATGAAAATACATTAAACATCAAAATTATTATCCACCAGCAGATAGGTGTTCTCATGCTAGAGCTTGATAATACATAATGAAATCTTTAGTGCCGGATCAGGACTTGAACTCATTTACGCGCAACATGTGGAGATGTTGAGGAATCTGCAGTTTTGAACAAACAACAAATTGCAGCCGAGCTGTATTGTCACGAAGGGATCAAATTCCGCGTTAAGGGGGGTCTGAGTTGCATTCCCAGTTTCAGAACCAATTTTATAGACATACAGAAGCTCAAATAAAACATGGAATAAGTGTCGTGTGACCCTACATAACGTTCGTTACGTCACTAGACATAAAAAGCTAGTATAAGAAAGGTTCCTGGTGATAGAGTTTCTACAAGTCGCCACTCCAGACTTTATTGTGGTTCAAACTAATGTCTACTTGGTAGAGATGGAATATCATTTTTAATGTGAATTTCAGACCACAGTGCCATTATATCTTCCTCACTTGGTGTAGCCAGAAGAGAAAGGAATCTGTCTCTTCCTATATAAAATCATTGACAGGAGTTGGAATCGAACCCAAACCATAGGTGTACGAACCTATCATCAGTCCAACAGACCACCAAATCCTCTTCTCTCTGACTCATTTTTCTATCGTAACGCCCTTGCGCCGCATTGGATGAGAATTCTTACACACAGGCTTCCTGTAGTAATTTGCAGCATGTTCAGTAAATTAATTTACTTGGTTGACCGAATCACCATGAACTAGCTGCCTCGGCTACCCAGTGCATGCAGTCGACTCTATTTTGTGATCACCGAAATAAAATCACGTAACTGCCACCTTCACAGAACAGCCAACAGTGTAGGGTGCAGAAATTTAAATAGGAAGTGTTCCTTTCCACTTGAGCTACTCTATTGCGCTTTCTGTTTGTTGAAAACGTCGTGCAGTGCAAAAGACAAGTTGTAGCTCTTTGTCTCTCAGAAGTCTAGTCCCGGCCATATGCATTATCTCAGAGCATTCCCTCGCGGGCAGCCGTGGGGTGCGGACGTACGGAGCGGCTCGTCGTGTTTACTTCGTCGCTGCTGGCGGCGGTCGCTGTACATGGTGAGTGCGCGCTTAAAGCGTTAACACTAACCTCAGCAATGAATACTCGAACGCAATCATGAATCAACCAGAACGGAAAGACACTCTTAAATTGACATTCGACCCGAAATTTGCTAGACCCAAATCCTTCGAGGAAGAATTATTTGATCGAGGTGTTAGGTAATTAACGCTTGACGTTAGTAGTACCGTCTACTTGAAATTGGTGACGCCTTAAAGATTCGAGCAAATTGTTGAGTCTTGTGGTGGGTATCTTAAATTCAAACATTCAGACGGAAACGTTGGCGACGTACAAATAACGCAGGCAGGCCTGGGGTTGCGAACCATTAGAATATTTGAATTGCCTTTTGAAGTAACTGCCGAGCAGATTAACGCCAAACTACGGGAATATGGTTCGGTGGTAAGCAACGTTGCTGAGAAATGGTCAGGTCAACATATATTCCCAGTATTAAACGGTGTGCGGCAAGTGAAAATCGAGTTGCTGAAGCATATTCCATCTTACATCATTATAAGTGGATACAGGGCCATAGTAATTTATGAAGGGCAACCACGGACATGCTCGGGATGTGGCTCTACAGCACACGTCCGTGCACAGTGTATTCAAAGGTGCGTAGCGTAGATCCCGACTGGCGAGCGTGAGCAGCATGGCCCAAGTTCTACGTTGCCGATCACTTACGTGGCCGCCGCCCGTGTAAACACCGCTCCAGAGCTCAGCGTTGATTTCACCCTAGATGCGTACACTGACCACAAAGAGGCGAACATACCAATGGAGACGAGTAATGTACCGGAAACCCGCGAACCTTCCTTACAGCATGTTAAGGAGGGAAATAAGGAGACGCAGGGTGGCAGCGAGGTCAATGTTGTCTCCGGACAGCCGCAAGCGGCGGAAGTTTTTCCCATGGACGAAGACAGTGCCACTCAAGAGAACAGTGCTCAAAACTCCAAGTGCCCTTCCCCGAAAAAGCAGAAGTAACGATGAATCGCGCCACAGGATGCTGACACAAAAGCGCAACTGCTGCGCGAAAAGGCCAATCAGGTGCGTCAGAAGCTGACCGAGGTGACGTCTCAGGTTTCCACTGCAACTCCCCAGACGTCCAAAAAGTCCCGTACTGACGACTCAGAGGCTCACTCCGACAACAGACCCTCCCCATCACAGACGATGATGATGTCAGTAGATACAGAAGGTACAGGTGGCCACCTGCCAGATAGCAGTGCAGATCCGCGTGAAGCTCACCATCCACGTAACTGGGCGGACGACGTCGAAGAATGCTCTCACTACAACGATATGGCCGAAGTACAGGGACAACACCGAGAAACAGTGTCAGCAGTCCGGGGAACGGAATCGCAAGGACAACGGAAGACTGAAACTGCTGTTAAGGCGGTGGATGCCGACACCGACTTCCTTTAATTGATGCCCCTCCGTCATCACTAAGGGAGCGGCTCAACGCCACGCATACCTCTGCCATCATGCCAACTTTACAGGCATACCGTGTTGCCACGGTCAACATCAACAAGATCAGCAGCGCGTCAAACCTGAAGAATCTTACGGACTTCTTATATGCAGCTGATATCGACATTGCGCTGTTGCAAGAGGTCGCCGATATTGATCTGGAACGTATCACAGGTTGCAATGCGTTATTCAATCCGGGACTTGGCAGTGAACTCGGAACCGCACTTTTGACCAAAGAAGGCATTACCGTAGCCACTGTCGACAGACTGCCAAACAGCAGAGGTATCGCGTGGACGATCCACAACACCAGATTCATAAATGTTTACGCCCCTTCTGGAACGGGAAAGAAGTGTCAGAGATCGGAGTTTTTTAAGGAGGAGATCGTGCTACTTTTTACAACCCGCACAGGCCAAGTAATATTTGCAGGTGATTTCAACTGCGTACTAAAACCAAAAGACCAAACGCCGAATTTTAACACTTCCACAGAACTTCTGGACATTGTTAGAGACTTAAACCTACTGGACACGTGGGAACTTAAACACGGCGACACGCCCGGTTTTACTCACGTCACCAGTCATTCTGCCAGCCGCATTGACAGAATTTATGCAACTGCCAATTTACGGCACAATATTTTGCATGTGGAGAGATGTCCACTTATATTCTCTGACCACGTAGCATATATATGTATCATGAATATGGTAAAACAGGGTACGTATAGAGCAAGAGGCCCGTGGAAACTGAATGTTACCCATTAATCAGATCCAGGGGGCCAAGCCGTCTTCCAACACACATGAGCAGATTGTGAAACGAAATTTCCACTGTACAATTCGGCTTGCTGGTGGTGGATAAAATGTGCAAAGCCAGCTGTAATAAAAGCGATGAAATGTTACTCTCGCGAGAAATGCGCCTGGCAGAGGACCACAATAGAATTCTATTTTTAGTGCCTACACGACCTTTATAAAGACGATAATACAGTAGTGGACAATCACCTGCAGATTAAAAGGATCAAGGCGACACTCCTAACAATGACAAGAAAACAATCTGAAGGCTGTTAAGAGAGAACACGTCTGCAAAATGCAGTGCGGGAGGAGACAACATCCATGTACCACGTTAAACAAGAGCAAAAAAGAAGAAACAGGAAAATACTGACGGAGCTAAAAACTGCAGACGATCGCCTTCTCAATACACAAACTGCTATTCAAGAAGAAATTTATAAACATTTTACAGCGTTACTAGCTGAAAAACCAATAGATGTGGCAGCGCAGGCAATCCTTACGGAAAGGGCGTGGGGGAGACTTGGTCCGGAACAAGCGGAAGAACTCGCCTCAGACATAATCGAGGATGAAGTAACAGACGCCATTCTCCGAAGCCCAATAAATAAATCGCCGGGTCCTGACGGATTACCCGCCGAGGTTTATCGCACGTTTAGGCAACAAAAAAAAAATGGCTCTGAGCACTATGGGACTTAACGTCTGTGGTCATTAGTCCCCTAGAACATAGAACTACTTAAACCTAACTAACCTAAGGACATCACACACATCCTTGCCCGAGGCAGGATTGGAACCTGCGACCGTAGCGGTCACGCGGTTACAGACTGAAGCGCCTAGAACCGCACGGCCACACTGACCGGCTTTAGGCAACAGTTAACTAGTAAGTTGACTCTGGTCTGTAATGACATTATGAGCTTTCGAAATGACATCCTGAACGATTTTTGTAAAGGGATAGTGGTGCTAGTTCCAAAAACTCCAGGAGGCAAAACTGTTGAGAATCTCCGGCCTTTAACATTACTTAACACTGACTATAAAATTTTCGCACGTGTTATTATGCAACGATTAAATTCGGTCATTACCAGCGTTACCGGCGACTACCAAACGTGTGTCGGCACAAACAGAAATATTTTCCACACTTTAACTGCATATAGAGATCTGATAGCGATTGCCGAAGCCTGTGACATCCCAAGTGCTCTCGTGTCCCTCGACTTCGAAAAGGCCTTTGACAGGGTGAACCACTCCTATCTCGTACCAACCATGGACGCCATGCATTTTCCTCAGAAAATCACTAATACTGTTATAAACCTCCTGATGAATGGTACGTCGCAAATCAATGTAAATGGACGCTTAAGCAGGCCGATCAGTATCGCAAGTTCGGTACGACAGGGCTGCCCAATGTCGATGGCATTGTTTGCCATAGCACTGGAACCATTCTTGTACTTCCTGACGCAAGACCTTCCAGGACTGCTCATTCATGGTCAGAAGATTATTTGCCAGGCATACGCAGATGATGTCAGTTTTGTAGTTACGAAAGACGGGGACTTAGAGAAAGTTTTCCACATTGTAACAACGTATGAAGCTGCATCGGGGGGCAAAACTCAACCGTCATAAGTCAGGCCTAATGCACATTGGACGCGGATTAGAACTCGGTGCTGCTGAAAGAATAAGAAGCTTCGAAACGACCACCTGCCTCGGGATTGAATACACACGCAATATCTGCCGCACGGCTGCCTTGAACTATAGAAAACTGCTGGCAAAAATGCGCCCTAGCATACTGCAACATAGCCTGCGAACTTGTAAGAGGTATGCGCTGCCTGCGATATGGAAGGAATAAGAGAATCGCTGACCAGAGAGCAGTGTTGACTGGGTACGGTCTGTGTAGCTGTAGCAGTAATCGATGATCATTCCGATTGTTGCAAAAGAAAAATCAGTTGCTTCCTTTTACAAATCACAAATGTATAGGCCAGCATTGCACGGAGCTGTGCCGGAAAAATGTTAAGTAAGAGCAGATATATTCGCCGTTTTTATTGAGGTAAGAATTTTGGCTTTTTTATTCAGAATGATCTTATAGGGCCATGACGCAGCACTGCTGTCGTCCTAAAATTTACCGGGTTATTTTTTTATTTCGGGGTTTAGAATTTTTTTGTTTTGAGCTTACATTAAATGAGAAAAGAATTTTGTGGGTACATTAAATTGGAAACAAATTTTGTGTGGAGGTTAAATGTGAATAAATTTCTGTAGAGAGGTTACACTAAATTAGAATCACGTTCTTTATTCATATTATTTTATTTAATAATTTCGTGTGGGGAGGTTACACTTGACGACAACCGGTCAGGATCGTATTTCTTTGTGAATCTCTGAGAAGTAGTCATATATCTGCTCTTATTTACTGAAATGTAGTTTGCATCTGGCGCAACGCATTTACTAATTTGTCACTCTTTCTTTTACAGATCATCGGCAATTTATTGCTCTTTGTTGTAATTATTTGTTCCATTTTTGCTTTGACTTTGTTTCATTTTGTGCTTAATTTTGATTTGTGAAAAATGCCGCGAAAAACTGTTAACAGTACATTGCGATGTGCAATGAGTGAAATTGCCGACTCGAATAATTTGACCGATAATACTTGCGACACTCAGTGTAATAATGATAATCCTCCATTTACAGACAATCAGTGCGTACCGATCACTAATAATGATTTTGATCCTAATGATGAGCAAACAAATGCAATTATGTCCAGAGTAAATGTAACAATTGATGACGCGGCACGTTCCGATACAATGAACGCTGCCCAGTTTGACACACCCGGTTTGCAAAATTTGAATTGTGAACAGATAAATTTTTCTCACGAAGAGGAACAATGTAACCAAAATACATCAGATTTATTTGATTCCGAGGTAGTGACTAACAATGCACATCCCATTGGCGAACCTTTTCAAGAATCAGAAAATTAGCAAATGATTACACAAAACGTGACGAAGGCACATACACCATCACACAGCATAGAAAATAGAGTCGCTACTTCTGGCATGGATCAAGTTATGGCAGTATTGCTACAACTTGATGAAAAACTCAGACAGTCGAGTGAAAAACAAGATAACAATCACAAACAACTTAGTGAAAATCTCAAACAACAAATTAATGAAATTAATGAAAAACTAGACAACAATTCCAAACAGCTTAGTGAACAGATTACAGCCGTTGCCGTGCAATGTCATGATAATAAGGAACGATTACGTGAGGAAATTAAGGCTTGTGCTAGGAACAGTAGTGAAGAAATTAGATCTGTGGCACAAGAATTAAGTAATACACATGCAGCTACAACTAAATTACTTAGAGACGAAATTAGTGCAGTCGCTAAACAATGCTCTGAAAACGCAACACAGTTACGCGACGAGTTTAAATTAATGTCAGCAGAACTTTCACGCACACTGGATGCAAAAGTAGACGCGAAATTTGACCAACAGAACAGCCTAATTGACGAACGTTTTAATCACCACCTAGAATACAGTGAAACGCGTTACCGTAAATTTATACAGGAACAGAATAAAGTAAAGCGACAAGTCATGGAAACAATTACTGCACAGAGACAGGAAGATTAGCGTAAATTGTTTACGAAAGCAAAAACATACGTAGACAACAATATTGCTACAGTATCAGACGAAATTAATACTATCAAACAGTTGAACACCGAATTGGATGATGAAATCTCCGATCTTAAAGCAAAAACAGACACACACACAGTAGACTTTCAGACAGTGACCGACAGACTTGTACAGTTAGAACTAATTCAGGATCCCGATGCCATCAAAGCAGATGTTATAAAGTTGAACAAAACCACACGTAAAATACAAGAACAAATTAATGCTTGTGATACTAAAAACGATGATCAGGTAAAAGCACTGACTGAAAAATATGATGAATTGGCCAGTCGTATTGACGTTATCGAAAGTAATAATGACACCAAATCGGACGATACTTCACCAGTTTCGTTTAATCAAACACCCGAATTCCAAAATTTGCAGCAGACGATCAGTGAGATAGATTCGTCCAATAACACATTACGTAGAAAATTGTCAACTTTACAGCAAGAAGTGAGAGAGATGAAAAATGTTTCAGTCACTAACACGTCACAGAATACGCCACTTTGCGAACATTTGTCAGACTCACACAGCCAGTATAATTTAGGTAATTTACAGAGAATACGTGAGTTAGATTCCGAACAGTCACAGACAAATAGATTCTCATACAATCCTGAACCTGTTCAGACATACAGAGACGATACTTTTGATTACAAGCATTTTATATCCGTGAGAAAATTTAAAGTATTTAAAAATGACAGAACACAGATCCACCCCTTGGATTGGATACAACAATTTAGCTTTGCTTTTCCACTGACTTGGCCCGTAACACACAAACTTGAATTTATTTGCAGTTTTTTGGAAGACGAACCGGCAACTCGTATGAGACCGATCACTAGACAATGCTATTCGGTAAAAGAATTTCAGAATGCTTTTCTGTCAGCGTATTGGTCGAAGACGACACAGTGCGGAATCAAGGATCAATTAATTAGTTTACCGAATTATGAGAACTCAAATTTTTCCACTGTCACGCTATTTTTTGAACACATGGTCCAACAAAACCAGTACTTAAGTGAACCATACAGTGAATCTGCACTTATTCAATTATGTATTTCTAAATTACCACGATCATTAAGAGTATCACTTTTAACGGGTCAGCAGAAAGAAAATATTTCGGCGTTCAGAGATCTGTTACAGCGTTTGGAAGTTCAGCAATCAGATTATTCCTTCATAAACAAAAAATTTTCGTATAATAACCAAGGTCAACAAGCATACAACAATTACGATCAGCCACGCTATTTCAATAGCAAAGGTAATAGACGCTTCAGGAACGACAACCACCAGAACTTTAATAACAGACAAAACTTTAATTATCATTATCCTCAAAATTATCAGCAACAGGAACCACATTTTGGTAACAATAGAGGTTTTTCCCAACAACAGCAACAAAACCAACCGGTTAGCATACCTAACCAACAATGTAATGTGCAAGGTCAACCAAGCTTTAATGTTTCGCGGCCTACACATATAGCGTCGGCTCCACCAAATAGTAACGCACAGCAACAAAGAAATAACTACTTACAGAAAACACACGATTTCAACTCATATCGCAATGCACCGTATAGAAATGACTATCATGACAGACGTAAAAGTAATGAGCACAATTTTCAGCGTACGTTTAATAACAGTCGGTCTTATCAGCAGCGAAATCATCCGCAACAACATATTATCAGATAGAATTTGACTAGATAAAGTACAGGTTGCATCTTCCAGCGACGCAAGCAATACTTTTGACACGCAGAAACTTGTTCACGAAAATGTTACTACTTTTGACGACATCCGAGACACTCTTTTGCAGGAAAGACCAGTTATTCAAAAAACCATTTCACGCCCTGTCATTGAAGTAAAGATTGGATCATCCAAATTTTCAGCAGTAATCGATTCTGGATCACCTATGTCAGTCATAAATGAAGAAACTTTCAACGAATGTAACAGAGAGAATACCTATCCTACGTTACCATCAGGCAAAACTAAAGTAAAAGGAGCAGTATCTGGTAAACGAGCAGATGTAAAATTACAGACACATTTATCATTTTGTATTGCAGGTCATACATTTCACTCAAATTTTTGGATTGTTATTATAGGTACGAATTTTCTGATAGAACACGACGCAATTATTGACTTTCAAAACTCCTATTTAATGTTAAAGGATGAAAATGTACAACTGGCTTTAGAATTTCAGTACTCTTTATCTGCAGAAGAACAAATAATTAATCGTACAGAGGTCATTTCCGCATCACGTAACACAGACTGTCATTCCACATTGTTCACAGATACGTACATACACAGCTATAATACTCCAGACGAAGCCGACTATGGCGTTATACAGATGATTTCTGATAAAGTTAAACAGAGCAGTGCAAATACAGACGACGAACGCACGCAACTACGCAAAATTCTTTTTCAGCAAACTCCAGTTTTTGACAACGTCCCTGGTACTATGTCCGGTTTTATGTATGAATTTCAAGTTAAACAGCACGGCACATTTAAAGCCAAACATTATCCCATTCCGTATATTCACAGAGAACAAGTTCAGAAAGAATTGCAAGCTATGCTTGACCAAGCAATTATTGAACCGGCAGTTAGTCCGTACATAAACCCACTCCATATTGTTAAGAAAAAGGATGGTTCACTTCGCCTCGTACTTGATTCGCGTCACATCAATGACATTATTATTAATGAAACAGATCGCCCTCAAACACAAGAAGAACTTCTACAGAAATTTCATGGTACTGCTATTTATTCCACATTAGATTTGAAATCGGGATTTTGGCAAATTCAACTCCATCCGGACTGCAGAAAGTACACGGCTTTTCTCTGTTTTTGTGACTGTTATCAATTTTGTAAATTACCGTTCGGTTTAACTATTTCTTCAGCAGCATTTATTCGCGGTTTGAATACTATACTCCCGACAGAACTTAAAGACAGAATCACAACGTATGTAGACGACATTCTTATTGCAGAAGCTAACTGGTCTGAACACAATCTGATTCTTGAACAACTGTTACTAACTTTTCGTGCACAGGGACTCACAGTTAATCTTAGTAAATCGCACTTTGGCAAAACTTCTATGAAATTTCTTGGACATGTAATTTCAGCAGAAGGTATTGCGCCTGACCGGGAAAAACTTCAAGCTTTACGTGGCATTACTGTTCCTACGACGAAGAAACAACTACGCAGCTTTTTGGGTTTAATCAACTTTTTTCGTAAATTTATTCATTACTCTGCTTTAGACACCCCTAGATTATGTCAACTGACAGGTAAAAACACTATTTGGTCCTGGGATAGCCAAGCACATTCTGAATTTGTCAACCTGAAACAAGCTTTGTTGAATGCACCACTTTTATCACATCCAGATCTTACTAGAAATTTTTCCATTGCCACCGACAGTTCTAACACCGCTTTAGGCGTACACATTTTTCAGGAAATTGAAGAAGACGGTACTACAGTAGTTAAAAACATCGCCGTTGCAAGTCGCCTTCTGTCACCTGCTGAACGCAATTATTCTGTCACAGAACTTGAAACATTATGTATTGTATGGGGATTTACGAGATTTCGGCATTTTCTCTATGGAAGACATACGACCGTTTACACAGATCATAGAGCTATCCAGTTTTTACTATCCGCAAGATTTACACACGACAGATTAAGCAGATGGAAACTTTATTTACAGGAATTTAATTTTACAATTGTTCACATTCCCGGTACGCAAAATATTGTAGCAGACGCACTATCCCGTTGTCTCAGCAACAATCAGCAAGACATCGCAACCAACTTCTGCCAAGCAAATTTCAGCGTCATGTATATTCAACAAGTTGCATTTGAAAATTTCGTTTCGTCGTCATTACGAGACATAGCGCAAGAGCAGAGTAAAGACAACGTGTGGAAAGAAATTAAACACCTTTGGGAAGATAGGAATAATGTTACCATTAGAAACCATTACACTGTACGCAATAATATTCTGTTTCGCCGCTCTCACCCTGACTGCAACAATTGGTTATTATGCATTCCTGACGAGCTTGTTAACAAATTAATTTGGTATACTCATTTAAGTTACGCACATTACGGAGCCAGAAAATGTTTTCTTATACTGTGACAGAACTGTTATTTTGCCAATATGGAGAAACGTATTCTACGAGTTTTAGCGTTATGTAAAATCTGCCAGAAAGCTAAGTCAGATACGACTTCACATATTCCTCCATTACATCCCATTGTACCTGTTAAATTGAGACACATGGCCGCTGTAGACATTTTTGGTCCGATTCCCAGAACTAATAGAGGTTTTTGCTACATCTTTGTCGCTGTTGAACTCACTTCGAAATTTGTTACCTTCACTCCGTTACGCAAAGCTACTGCTAAAACTGTTTCGAAAGCATTTGTAAAACATTTTCTATTTCATGTAGGGCATGTATTGAAAGTAATTTCCGACCACGGTTCACAGTTTCGATCTGCTATATGGACACGTATGTTACGAGCTAGAAACATTTCTCCGATCTATACATCCAGGTACAGTGCTTCTTCGAATCCTTGTGAACGACTAATTAAAGAAATTGGTAAACTATGTAGAATATACTGCCATAAAAGACATATTGATTGGGACACACATATACTCTCATTCCAGGATGTAATTAATTCCATACCAAATGAATCTACTATGCTATCTCCGACTGTTATATTAAAAAATGTTGAACCACCTAACAAAATTAAAGAATTAGTAACCTTTCCTACATCTCGTCGACTACGACACCATGAAATAATTGACATTGCGCTGAACAACATCAAACGTGCCGCAGAGCGCCGGAGAAGACAGCAAAAACAGGTTTGTACACGCCGTGACTTTCACATTGGACAGAAGATATTAGTACGTACACACTATTTATCCAACAGAGGAAAGAATAGGTGTAGTAAATTTGAGCTTGTATACGCAGGTCCACATCGAATTCGCAGCATTCCTCACTCCAATGTAGTAGACGTCGAAACTTTGATAACCGGAAAAAGTAAAGGCAATCACCACGTCTCCAATATTAAACCCTTTATTAAATGAATATACTTTATGATTTATCACACTGTAATGCTATTTTCTGATTTTTATATGACCAATGATGCAATTATATTTATGTGACTACATACTGATGATTATTATATTTTTTCTTGGCAAGTGCTCAGCAAGGTAAGGTTAGCAGGTCGCTTTTCTTGTCGTCACACATCAGACCGTGCACATTTTTCCAGATAAACTTACACATTTCATGACCAATGATGCAATTATATCTATGTGATTACTTACTGATGATTATCAAAATTTTTCTTGGCAAGTGCCCGGCAAGGTAAGGTTAGCAAGTCACTTTTCTTGTCGTTATATATCAGATCGTGCACATTTTCCATTTTTTGTGTATGTATGATTGTTTTCCTGTTTTGTTTGTATGCGCTATGAAATGTTTAAGATGTAACAAACACCAGTTAACTTTGACATTTTGCCTTACTGTATCCCAACATCGTGACTATTTAACTTTTTTTTTTTTGCTACTACATTATGAAATTCTGTGTACATTTTTGCACCTGATCACTGTCTATGTATTTGACATAATACGTTTTCTGCCATGCTAAGCTGTATGCTCAATTATATCACTACAAATCAGCTTTTATTTAATTGGTATATGATTTAAATGCAAGATATTAATCCTTGTTCATCATTATCAGGAATCAAAGACGTGTAAAAGAAGTAAATTAAAGAAACCACAGTGGATTACTATGGAATGGGAATTTCACCTTTGGAATGAACGAAAGATGCAATACCTCGTCACGAAGAGTAAATGGATCAGAATTAACAAATACTAACAAGAATATGCTATACACATCGTATGATAGCAGTCTTAACTAATTATTTTTCTTTCAGAATACGAGGCGATTGATGCAGGCTGTCAGACAGACCTACACATCTTAGTTTTAGTGATGAAATATGCTAGAAATAAGAAACTCCATACTATGAATAGTTGTATGAAGTAAATGGTAATATGAATAATGAAGTGTCTTTTTTGCAGATGATAATGAATGGTGATGAATGGTTATATGAGGAATATGCTAATATGAATAATGAAGTTTTTTTTTTGCAGGTGATGATAGGGATAAATTTTATATGGCCACTTAACGCACCACTTTTTCTTTGCAGATGAGAATAATGATGAAGTTTATATATTTACTGTTAGTTAAGAAATGCTATGTAGTTATTTAAGTATTTGTTGCAGTTCGTTTTGACAGTATGTCTTATGTTGCATGGTATAATGACTGAATGTTTTGGAAAGGACAGCTAGAGTACATACATATTAAGTACACATTTCATTACCTGTTAATTCGAAGTTCACTACTTTTCAGCATAATATGCATTTCTTCTTTCAGCTTAATAATCTATTTTGTATTTTTTCTAGGAGAAGCTATTCATGAAATTAATGTGTTATAACCAGTTAATTATTAAACCCTACCCATTTGTGTGTGTCATTAATGAATGTGATCACATATACTATACTTGTTTCATAACCTTGCTACAGCTGACTCATGACGAATGACGTTACCTATCCTCATTTGCAGCAATAAGTCAAAAGCAAATATTGTTATGCCCCAGCAATTAATTATCGATCCCAACGCAATGCATTGCTAGCACAAAACAAAATGTATTACCAGTCCCAAATAATGCTATCAGTTTAAGAGAGTTCTGAGTAATACTGGATGATGTTTTTTAGTCACAGACCTTGAGTAATAGTTACAGTGTGTTACATTTTAAATATGTCCTATGTCACTTGAATGATGAGTTCTGAGTAATAGTGAATGATATTTTGTAATAATGGATACATGCTATGCCAATCATTTCTGTAAATAATATTTTTGTTATACTCTATAAATGCTATGCTAATCATTAACTCTCATTTTCAATGATGACTTCTGATGGTTTGTACCTGACCAAAGAGAGCCAATAATTATTTTAAATATGTTGTATGTCACTTGAATGATGAAAAATGTTTTGTAATATTCAATACTTGCTATATGTTTACTAACTGGCCAATGAATGCCACTGTTTCTTATATTTTAAATTTGTATTATGTCATTTACATGCTATATATATATATATATATATATATATATATATATATATATATGAATACCAGTAGCTTGATGCTACACTCATTAGCTCCTGTTTTGAATGATGACTTCTGATGGTTTGTAACTGGTCAATGAGTGCCTATGTTCACTGTAATCAGATGACTTATGGAGATTATTCTGTAATACTTCATACATGGTACACAAATGTTCAGTAACTAGGCGAAGAGTGCCACCAATTACTCAAATCAGTTGATAAACTAGTGTAATTCTCAATGATGACTGGCATAAGACTTAATGTCCTTTACCTTCTGACCTAATTACCAGGAATTACTGCAATATCCGTTTGTCCTGTCCATCCTCATGATCAAGGAGCACCATATTTGGTTTTTGTACTAATTCTACGTTGGTGAAAGAGTATGGATTTTACAAGAGTGTGGTGTTGACACATTATGCTGTCCACCACCATGAGCGATGGAGATGTTATTATGGTCCCACTGTTTGGTGTACCTAATGTACTACCAAATTGATAACATTGAATATTAATACGACATTTCAGTGTCTTGGCTACACTGATTAATACTTCAGGGAAGTGAACTTCAGATTCTCTCACTTTGTGTTGTGCTTCTGTAGAAAGATATGGACTTTCAGTGCAGCTACGTGCAACCTACTGTGCTACAACCATGATGCAATCCTTCCCTTTCCTATCCTAGTTCTTGTAAAATGGTAATATATATATATATATGTATATATATATATATATATATATACAGTGCGTGTGCACTTTATGTCATTTTTTAATATGATTTGTACTCATTGCGTATACATTTTGTCATTGCTTGATATGTTCTGTACTACAGTGCGTGTGCACTTTATGTAATTTGTTAATATGTTTTGTACTCATTGCGTATACATTTTGCCACTGCTTGATGTGTTCTGTACTCAGTGCATGTGCACTATATTACCTTTCATGTTCTGCACTTATATATATGTATATATTCTGTGACTGTAAACTTAGTTGATATAGAAAAATTTGTTGCTCGTGGCAAGTCCAATTGACTCACCATCTCTGCCAAATTTTTGCCCCCCCCCTCCCCCCCCCCCCCAGTGGAGGGTTATGTAAGAGGTATGCACTGCCTGCGATATGCAAGGTATAAGAGAATCGCTGACCAGAGAGCAGTGTTGACTGAGTACGATCTGTGTAGGTGTAGCAGTAAGTTGTTGCTAGTCGCTAGTCTGCGCTTGTCTGCAGTCTGCTCTGGTCGGGAGTCTGGAGGCTGAGTATTATTGTATAAGGTAAAAAAGCAGCCTCGCGCATATCTAGTAATGTATGTGAACTGTCATCCAAATGTTTTAAAAATGCCCTAATAATAATTTTTGTAATATAAAGTAATTTTTTTTAAAAGCATTCATTTCAATTTAAAGAATTTACTAATTTATCCAATCCATGATCATTCTGATCGTTGCAAAAGAAAAATCAGTTGCTTCCTTTCACAAATCACATATGTATAGGCCAGCATTGCACGGAGCTGTGCCGGAAAAATGTTAAGTAAGAGCAGATATATTTGCCGTTTTTATTGAGGTAAGAATTTTTGCTTTTTTGTTCAGAATGATCTTACAGGGCCATGACGCAGCACTGCTGTCGTCCTAAAATTTACCAGGTTATTGAATTTAGTTTCTTATTTCGGGGTTTAGGAATTTTTCTGTTTCGAGCTTACATTAAATGAGAAAAGAATTTTGTGGATACATTAAATTGGAAACAAATTTTGTGTGGAGGTTAAATGTGAATGAATTTCTGTAGAGAGGTTACACTAAATTAGAATCAAATTCATGATTCATATATAAATTTATTTAATTATTCCGTGTGGGGAGGTTACAAACTCTAAATGCCATTCAAAGATTGGCTTTAGTTAATACCTACATAATTTCCAAAGAAAATTACGTTGCCCAATACTGCCATTACCAAAGACTATGGCACGACAAATGTTAGCAGTGCTTGGCCACTTTGTTACCAGGGGTCAGATATTTAAAGTAAAGTATGAAACCCTCACCCTTCCAGTTTGGATGGGAGGCCTCAATTTGACAAATGTCTACCTCAAAGCAAAAGCCTTGTATGTTAGTCAAACATACAAACAGTGGCACAGATCACCTACCACACTGACGGCTCACATTTTGGATGAAATAGTGCCTCCCAATCTGGACCCACCTGTAGATGTAAAACACATTCTGAACTCGCTCTGTCACTTAAGGTATTTCATCCTAGAACTTAGCCTCATACAAAGAAGAATTCCAGAGGCAGACCGACACAAAGTCAAGGCAATTTACGCCACATTGACGGAAAGTAAACCACGCAATATAGTGGAGGAGAAATGTAAAGGTTATAACTGGAAACAAGTCTGGGAGAACATTCACGACCCGCGTCTTTCATCTACGGTGCGCTCAACTTGGTACATGGCAGTCAATAGGAAATTCCCGACCAATTCGAAGTTACACAAGATTCACCTGGCTGAAACACCGAATTGTATCAATTGTAACTTAGTCGACACAGACGAGCATAGATTTACTTGCGACGCTGTACGGGACATATGGTCCCTCTGCACACAGAAACTCGCAAGCATAATGCGAACATCACCAAGAACGATAACACCGACACGCCTACTCAACCCTGACGAAGTTCCCTATCCCAATACAAAACGACGAGCAGTCAATTGGCTAAAGAGCCAGACTGTATACTACATCCTATCCGGGAAAGAGAAGAGTAAAGAAGAATATGGGATACATTTAACGATGGAACACCAGACACTGATACGAACGACGAAATATAGAGAAAACTATGGTTGTTTTTTATTAAGAACGTTGACATAGAGTCACTATATTGCAAGAATCTTTACTTTATCACTTCTTTTAATCTCTTTGTTAGTTTTTTTCATATCATTTGCCATACTAATGGGGAGACATTTTTATTCTTTAATTTACTTTATGTTAGAAAACCAAGAAGGTTCCCTGGTAGGATGTCATGGAGACTTTGGTGGCCGGGGCTTCGGAGTTAAGAGAAGCTGAAACAGAAATAACACTTGAGAGATGAAAAAACGAATGTTCGACAACGGAATACATTAGCAACAGCTATTCACCGAGAAGACAAATTCTGAAGACACCAGTCTGCTGAAAATTCACGCATACACCTCCGGAGAGTCAGGGGTACCAATCAAGAAGTACTATCATTTCCGTCCAATGAGGAGATATTTAGTTCATTATAATTACAGTTACTGAAGCTGGCCGATGAAGGCAATTATGGCGAGTTGAAGTGACGGGCTATAACGGGAGGATGGAGGCCAGAAAAAAAAAAAGAAAAAGGAAGGTGGTCTGTTGGGCTGATGAGAGGTTCATATATCTATGGTCTGGGTTCGATTCCAACTTTGGTCAGTGATTTTAGATAGGGAGAGACAGATTCCATTGCCTTCTGGCTACACCAAGTGAAGAAGATATAATGGCACTGTGGTCTGAAATTCACATTAAAAATGATATTCCCACTCTACCAAGCAGACGTTAGGTTGAGCCACAATAAAGTCTGGAGTGGGGACATGTAGAAACTCTATCACCAGTAACCTTCTAGTGACGAAACAAACGCTACGTAGGCTCACAGGACACTTATTCCATCTTTTATCTGAGCTTCTGTATGTCGATAAAATTGGTTCTCAACTGGGAATGCAACTCAGACCGTCCTTAACGCGGATTTGATCCCTTCGTGACAATACAGATCGGCTACAATTTGTTGTTTGTTCAAAACTGCAGATTCCTCAACATCTCCACATATTGGGCGTGAATGGGTTCGAATCCTGGCCAGGCACTAAATATTTCATTATGTATTATCAAGATCTATCATGAGAACACCTATCTGCTGGTGGATAATAATTTCGATTTTTAATGTATTTTCATTCGTTGTCAACACTAACGATATTTGACGTTTTTGACTCACAGTGAGACAGAACTATTTGCGAGATCACTGTAAGTTCAAGATGTTATTCCGAGCTGCTGGTGGAGAAAAATTCGGTAGCTGACGTCTCTTTGTGTGTAGTCAACAACGATATGTGTGGAGCTCTATTCCCAGTCAGCACTGAATTCTTCGTCATATTATTTCTAGTTCAAACATGCTTACATGTCGCTGCTGTTGCAACAATCCCATATTTAACGTTCGTTTTCTCTAGAATATAACGGCGATAGGTGCTGGATTGCAGTCCCGGGAAGGAAAAAATTAATGTTTCGTCTCGTCATTTCAGTTAAAACATCTAGCTACTGCTGAGAAAATGCGATATGTCACAGTTGATTGTGCTTCGATATCTATCTTATTAGGTTCTGGGTTCGAATCCCTGTCCAACACAAAGCTTTACCTCACGGCATTTCAAGTAACTTACTTGTGAAGAAGCAATATTTAACATCTCTCGTAGTTCGTTAACAGGGACAATAGGTGCTGGGTAGGATTCGCGTCCGTTAAAAATGTTTTCGTTATGTAATTTAAAGTTGATATTTGCTAACTGATACTGTCTAAAATCGAGATATATCACTCTCTGTATGCGTAATCAGGAATGACTGTTAGTTTCCGTCAGTCACGAAATCTTTGCTTAGTCTGCATGACCTGGGTTTGAATCCATATGCAGAACGAGACGGTTCGTCGTGTCATTTGAAGTTCATACATATTCTGAACTAGCTGCTCGTGAATAACTGAAATTTGTGTTAAATAATAAGTACGGTATGTTACTTCCAACAGTAGATCATGAATACGACGAACGTACTACGTGCATTACCTATCTGACGTAATAATGAGAGTGGTAAAGTTTCAGGAATGTCTTTTATTGTAATAAATGCGAGCTTACAAGCCTTGAGGACAGTCTTACCTGTGGTAAGGTATTCACTGACATTTGTAGTATCGTAGTATTACTTTACATCTTGAGTTATTGCGATACAGAGTAGTGTTTTCTAGTGGTGACTTGTTGGAACCATTTTCAATAATCAAACGACTGTACCAAGGAGCGATTAGAGGACCTGCTAGACAGCTGCGTTATGTGGGTTGCATGCGAATCAGGCGAAATGCAATTCAGGTCCTTCGGATACTTTTGAGCACTGATGTTGGCATGGCAGCTGTCCTTGATTCGGATCCTGGAATATTTACTTCGTCTTCTTTATGAATCAGTTTCGGAAGGCTCTGTATAGTAACTCTGCTTTAGCAGAACTATCATCGGTATTGTTTCCATTGCTATCGCTCAGAGAAGGCATTGATTCTGTCCTGCCGCTAGCATACATTACACACGAACAGAATGTCTTCGGATTTTCTGCGAGGTTTCGAGACAAAGTTTCGTTGTGGGAACTGTTATAAGCATGTCGCATTGAGGTCCTCGATAAATTTCGAGGTTCTGTAAAAGATAGCCCATCTTGGAGATTTTGCATCCGTTTAAATTTGTTCCCCTTTTTTCGTTGCCAAATTTAAACGAACGCAATATGTACACTATGATGTCACACATACAAACACACACACACACTCACTTATTACTAATGGAATGGTGGCTTAGCTATCAGCTATCAAACTGTGTCATGACCACGAATATAACCCGCACAATTGCCTAATGCCTGTGTGGAGTTCCCGGGGGAAAACTTGATCGATTCCCATTGGTTCCCGCGTTGAGAGGGATGTGAGTGACCTTGAGGTAAGATCGTTAGCTGCGCCTGTTCTCTTCTTGATAACCTACTGCTCGTTATTAAAATATGTATGATTTTCTGTGAACAGAACTGTCACCCAAGTGTTACAACTACACCAGTGCACGGCTTTGTGGCAGCAGGAATGAACCATCGACACACGTGTGACAATAATTGTTTCCTATTGATCTAATCTACCACGAAATTGGGGTACATCCGATTTTAGGCTACAAATAGGAGGCGTTACGGGGTTGGCAAGTCATTGTACTTTGAGACTTCCTGGCACCACATCGACATCACTGATGGAATCAGCTGGGATCAAGAGGTATAATGTAAATAGTTGATATAATTGCTTGTCAGGGACTAGTAAACCTCTCCCATTCAACCATAGTCACCTCACAAGTACGTATTCCATATTTTTTTTCCTTTACTTGTGTTTGTTCCTTTTATATGCAATCTGATGGTTAACTTCTTTTTCTTCTTCTGTATCAGATGTGATGAACGTGTGTGAGCTTGATCTTGCACCTGCAACAACAACTCCGCAATCTGATATCATAATGACACATTCGTCACTCCAGCCCTGTCCGTCGATGATGTATTCACCGTGCCTACGAACCTCCGCCTGATTCGTCATATTTAGTGTGGTAGAGGCTGATGCCACCAACTCATTTGCCAACACAGCCACGCTTTCAGCACCTTCGACCATCTGACAATCCTCATGGACCGTTCTTACTCGGTGCTCTTATGATAATATAGTGTCGGACGTTGAGCTGCAGGATAAGATATTTCAAGTCATCATGGAAAATAATGACGTGGTGAGAGGCTTGTAGACTTACTTGAACACTGCTAATTTTGAAAGTAAATAGAACAATTACAGACATCTCGATATTACTTTCTTTACACGTGATACATTCCAGTATTCTTTCCTTCTTTACAGATCACATGGAGGCCATATGCAGACGTGAGCTTGCACCTCCAATTACTTTGCCACGTTAACTCCTGATGATGAGTATGTCACCACAGCCTCATACACCGCCACGGCCAGGTCCATCACAACCAGTGTGGTACAGGCTGATGACACGAGCTTGTTTGCCAAGACGCCACAGCCTCCACGGCCTGGTCCATCTCACAATCGTCATGGACCTTCTTGGCATCAGGCATTGCCTCGACACCACTCTGGGCCTAACAGCAGCTACACCCCTGCCCGGTCTGTTACGGATCTCCAAGTAAGTCCTGCAGCTGTACTGGACTACACTGTGGTTCATGATGGTATCAGGGAGAGGGTCTCACAAGCTCGTATTGACAACACAAATTCTCGATACCAATCTCCTACACATCTCCGTGATGCCTGTGAATGCGTTTTGGAAAGGGGGCTCCCTGAAATCGTCAATGACCCACAGTATCCTGCCACTCCAGTATTTAGGAGTAACTATCAAAGGGTCCTTAAGTGGAATGATCAAATAAAACAAATAGTACGAAAAGCAGATGTCGCACAGAGTTTCGTGGGAAAAATTTTAAGGAAATGTATCTCATCCGAGAAGGGAGTGGCTCGTAAGGCGTTTATTCGACCGATTCTTGAGCATTGTTCGCCAATACGGGATCTCTTCCAGGTAGGACTGACAGAGAAGATACAATGAAGAGCGGCGCATTTCGTCACGGTATCGATTACTCGACGTGAGAGTATTACTGAGATGCTCAGAAAATTCCACTGGCGGACGCTACAAGAGCAGCGTTGTGCTTCACAGGGAAGTTAAGTAGTGAAATTTCCAGAGAGTACTCTGGAAAGAGCCAGACGTCATATTACGTCCTCCCACATACATCTCACGTAATGACCACGACGAGAGAATTCGAGAAACTAGAGCCAATACAGAGGCTTACCGACAACTGTTCTTGAAACACTCCATTCGCCAGTGGAACGAGGTAGGAGAGATCAGTTGGTGGTACCAGAGGTGCCCTGTGCCACATATCATTAGGTGGCTTGCAGAGTATGATGTCGATGCAGAATAAGTGCAAAGCAGTCCTGTACTGTGAGCTGATCCTGCAGCAGAAAGAGGACAGATATGCTGGTGAGGTGAAAAGCATCGCCCAAATCTGTGGGAGAACTGGTTGATATCGTGGGGTAATTCAATCACAGAGTGGTCTGGAACTTTGTGCAAGTGTCATATTTCGCTGTCTTCCCGAAACACAGGAAAGAGGCTCTGGTAAAGGACTAAGGAGTACACTACACCTTGACGAGTACTGACATGCCTATGAACTACTTAGTGGCGGGTCCAGTTTCGTCCCTCTTCCGAAAGATATTGTTGCTATAAAAAAGCATGGGGTAATGCCCAGAATCTAGGTCACAGTGATGAATATTGCGTCAAATGGCCACTTCTGGCTAGTGACAGAAATTTACCTACAAGGGTAGTCTTTCCTGGTACCCAAAAAATTCCAGTGCCTCTGGGCATTGTGATTTCAGAAACATCTCCTTCCCCATAAAATTCCAGGAAGTACCGAAATTCGAGAGGCAGAACCGAGATGGTTGAGTTCATGTTCTCAACTTCGATGTTGATAATAGTAGGCCTAAGGCAGAAGAAGAAGATGACCATGAGCACACTGTGAAGAACAAAGAAGCCATGCATAAATTAGTGGAATCGCTCTAAATTTCACAAATTAGCCGATGAGCGCCCCAAACATCTAGATTTGTTGCTTTTCTCCAAGGATGAGAAGCAAGACTACATATGGAATAGAAACATTTCTACATCTACATCTACATTGATACTCCGCAAGCCACCCAACGGTGTGTGGCGGAGGGCACTTTACGTGCCACTGTCATTACCTCCCTTTCCTGTTCCAGTCGCGTATGGTTCGCGGGAAGAACGACTGTCTGAAAGCCTCCGTGCGCGCTCTAATCTCTCTAATTTTACATTCGTGATCTCCTCGGGAAGTATAAGTAGGGGGAAGCAATATATTCGATACCTCATCCAGAAACGCACCCTCTCGAAACCTGGCGAGCAAGCTACACCGCGATGCAGAGCGCCTCTCTTGCAGAGTCTGCCACTTGAGTTTATTAAACATCTCCGTAACGCTATCACGGTTACCAAATAACCCAGTGACGAAACGCGCCGCTCTTCTTTGGATCTTCTCTATCTCCTCCGTCAACCCGACCTGGTACGGATCCCACACTGATGAGCAATACTCAAGTATAGGTCGAACGAGTGTTTTGTAAGCCACCTCCTTTGTTGATGGACTACATTTTCTAAGCACTCTCCCAATGAATCTCAACCTGGTACCCGCCTTACCAACAATTAATTTTATATGATCATTCCACTTCAAATCGTTCCGTACGCATACTCCCAGATATTTTACAGAAGTAACTGCTACCAGTGTTTGTTCCGCTATCATATAATCATACAATAAAGGATCCTTCTTTCTATGTATTCGCAATAGATTACATTTGTCTATGTTAAGGGTCAGTTGCCACTCCCTGCACCAAGTGCCTATCCGCTGCAGATCTTCCTGTATTTCGCTACAATTTTCTAATGCAGCAACTTCTCTGTATACTACAGCATCATCCGCGAAAAGCCGCATGGAACTTCCGACACTATCTACTAAGTCATTTATATATATTGTGAAAAGCAATGGTCCCATAACACTCCCCTGTGGCACGCCAGAGGTTACTTTAACGTCTGTAGACGTCTCTCCATTGATAACAACATGCTGTGTTCTGTTTGCTAAAAACTCTTCAATCCAGCCACACAGCTGGTCTGATATTCCGTAGGCTCTTACTTTGTTTATCAGGCGACAGTGCGGAACTGTATCGAACGCCTTCCGGAAGTCAAGAAAAATAGCATCTACCTGGGAGCCTGTATCTAATATTTTCTGGGTCTCATGAACAAATAAGGCGAGTTGGGTCTCACACGATCGCTGTTTCCGGAATCCATGTTGATTCCTACATAGTAGATTCTGGGTTTCCAGAAATGACATGATACGCGAGCAAAAAACATGTTCTAAAATTCTACAAGAGATCGACGTAAGAGATATAGGTCTATAGTTTTGCGCATCTGCTCGACGACCCTTCTTGAAGACTGGGACTATCTGTGCTCTTTTCCAATCATTTGGAACCCTCCGTTCCTCTAGAGACTTGCGGTACACGGCTGTTAGAAGGGGGGCAAGTTCTTTCGCGTACTCTGTGTAGAATCGAATTGGTATCCCGTCAGGTCCAGTGGACTTTCCTCTATTGAGTGATTCCAGTTGCTTTTCTATTCCTTGGACACTTATTTCGATGTCAGCCATTTTTTCGTTTGTGCGAGGATTTAGAGAAGGAACTGCAGTGCGGTCTTCCTCTGTGAAACAGCTTTGGAAAAAGGTGTTTAGTATTTCAGCTTTACGCGAGTCATCCTCTGTTTCAATGCCATCATCATCCCGTAGTGTCTGGATATGCTGTTTCGAGCCACTTACTGATTTAACGTAAGACCAGAACTTCCTAGGATTTTCTGTCAAGTCGGTACATAGAATTTTACTTTCGAATTCAATGAACGCTTCACGCATAGCCCTCCTTACGCTAACTTTGACATCGTTTAGCTTCTGTTTGCCTGAGAGGTTTTGGCTGCGTTTAAACTTGGAGTGGAGCTCTCTTTGCTTTCGCAGTAGTTTCCTAACTTTGTTGTTGTACCACGGTGGGTTTTTCCCGTCCCTCACAGTTTTACTCGGCACGTACCTGTCTAAAACGCATTTTACGATTGCCTTGAACTTTTTCCATAAACACTCAACATTGTCAGTGTCGGAACAGAAATTTTCGTTTTGATCTGTTAGGTAGTCTGAAATCTGCCTTCTATTACTCTTGCTAAACAGATAAACCTTCCTCCCTTTTTTTATATTCCTATTAACTTCCATATTCAGGGATGCTGCAACGGCCTTATGATCACTGATTCCCTGCTCTGTACATACAGATTCGAAAAGTTCGGGTCTGTTTGTTATCAGTAGGTCCAATATGTTATCTCCACGAGTCGGTTCTCTGTTTAATTGCTCGAGGTAATTTTCGGATAGTGCACTCAGTATAATGTCACTCGATGCTCTGTCCCTACCACCCGTCCTAAACATCTGAGTGTCCCAGTCTATATCTGGTAAATTGAAATCTCCACCTAAGACTATAACATGCTGAGAAAATTTATGTGAAATGTATTCCAAATTTTCTCTCAGTTGTTCTGCCACTAATGCTGCTGAGTCGGGAGGTCGGTAAAAGGAGCCAATTATTAACCTAGTTCGGTTGTTTAGTGTAACCTCCACCCATAATAATTCACAGGAACTATCCACTTCTACTTCACTACAGGATAAACTACTACTAACAGCGATGAACACTCCACCACCGGTTGCATGCAATCTATCCTTTCTAAACACCGTCTGTACCTTTGTAAAAATTTCGGCAGAATTTATCTCTGGCTTAAGCCAGCTTTCTGTACCTATAACGATTTCAGCTTCGGTGCTTTCTATCAGCGCTTGAAGTTCCGGTACTTTACCAACGCAGCTTCGACAGTTGACAATTAGAATACCGATTGCTGCTTGTTCCCCGCATGTCCTGACTTTGCCCCGCACCCGTTGAGGCTGTTGCCCTTTCTGTACTTGCCCAAAGCCATCTAACCTAAAAAACCGCCCAGCCCACGCCACACAACCCCTGCTACCCGTGTAGCCGCTTGTTGCGTGTAGTGGACTCCTGACCTATCCAGCGGAACCCGAAACCCCACCACCCTATGGCGCAAGTCGAGGAATCTGCAGCCCACACGGTCGCAGAACCGTCTCAGCCTCTGATTCAGACCCTCCACTCGGCTCTGTACCAAAGGTCCGCAGTCAGTCCTGTCGACGATGCTGCAGATGGTGAGCTCTGCTTTCATCCCGCTAGCGAGACTGGCAGTCTTCACCAAATCAGATAGCCGCCGGAAGCCAGAGAGGATTTCCTCCGATCCATAGCGACACACATCATTGGTGCCGAC